>NC_056734.1:861239488-861259488 GCF_019279795.1 Protopterus annectens
GAATTGGAGGAAACAAGCTGTCAGCTTGAGGTTCAAAATGTCTGGGTGAACAAGTCTGCTTAGATCAGATAGATGCTCTAGAACTGGGTCAAAAATCCAAGGTTGTAGAAGCAGATATGGCCAAAGGAGGGGGAACAGATCTGTCGAGGCCAAAAGGGGGCAATGAGGATTACTGTGCTTTTCAATGTGAGTGCTTCCTGTAAAGGTTTCTGGATTAGATGTATCGGGGGAAAGGCATACTGGAGACTGGGGGGTCAATTGCATAGCAGAGCATCTCTGGGTGACTTCCCTGGAGGGGGGAATCAGGACAAAGTGTTTACTGCACTTGTTGTTTAGGGGTGAAGCAAACAGGTCACAGCAAGGTTGACCCCACTGATGTAATATCATTTTCGCCACTGCTGGACTGAGAGACCACTCATGAGGCTGAAGGATGCATCTGCTCAGGCTGTCTGCAATCACATTTGAACCCCATGGAATGTGCGATGCTATTAGGAAGTGGTTGGAAGAGATCACCCACTGCCACACTCTAAGGGCTTCTCAACAAAGGGGATAAGATTTGGTTCCTCCCTGCTTGTTGAGGTTCCAAACTACTGACATATTGTCTGCTTGAATTGCAATTGCCCATGGAGGAAGAGCTGTCTGAAAGGTCTGCAGTGCTAGAAGCATCACTCTTAGCTCCAGGACATTGATTTGCAAGTTAGCCTCTAATGGGGACCAACTGCCTTGGGCAGTCTTGCCCAGAAAATGCCCCCTCCCACCTCATCTGAGAGGTGCCCGTGGTCACTATGGCTATGGGCTCTGGAAGAACAAATGGGCAATCATGGAGAAATTGTTTGGAATCTAGCCCCCAAGGAAGACTCCTCTTGCAATAACTGGTGATCAGAATTTGGTCTGACAAGAGGTGGTGAAGGATAGACAACTGAGAAGCTAGTAGCCATTGCAGAATTATCATATGAAACCTGGCTAGAGGTACTGGAGTTATTGATGCTTTGTGTGGATTATGTTATGAATTTATACCATTATTCTTTGAAGTCTCTCTGGAGTAAGGGATGATATAGTTGTCTCCATATTTTGTACAGTTCCTATGTATTCTAAATTTTGTGCTGGTGTCACATATGATTTCTCGAGATTTACCGTAATCCCCAGATGAGCACAGATGTTAAGAGTGTAATCTGTGGCTACTATCAACTGATGCTTGGTGAAACGGTTATGAGCTAGTCATCCAAGTACAGAAACACCTGGAATCCTTGTAGTCTGAAGTGAACTGCTACTACTGCCATGCATTTGATGAACACCCTGCAGGCTGTGGTGAGATCAAAGGGCAGTACTCCAAATTGGTAATGAGTGGCTCACAGCTAGAAGTGGAGGAACCTCCTGAACCGTCTGTCCATTTTTATGTGGTAATACACATCCTGAAGATCTATCGAGCACATCTAGTCAACTTTCTTCAGAAAGAGAGGAATTGATTGTACTGTGACCATCCAGAACTTTATTTTCTGAACTGATATGTTCACCATGTGGAGATCCAAAATTGCTCTACTGTCTCCTGTCTTTTTTGGCACTAAAACGAATCCTGAGTAGGTTCCAGATCCTTTCTGGCCCAGCAGGACTTCTTGGATGACTCTTTTGCTAAGCAGCTTTTGAATTTCTTGCACTGCTGAACCTCTCTGTTTGGGTTGAACATTGGGGATTTTCTTATGTACAGGGGGGAAGATGAGAAAAGGAATGATATAACCTCTGGATACAATCCATTGCACCCGGGAATCCATTGTTATGTTTAGCCAGGCATTTAGGTGAAAGGACAACTGTTCCCAGACTGCCTGCAGAGGAAGACAATCGGGCCTCCCTTCAGGAGTGCTGAAAGGGCTTCCCTGGGAGGGAATCCCTGAAGACCTGGTTTTGTAGACCACTTCTGCCCCAAGAGCATGGTCTTCCATTTTGTCCCCCCCCCCTGCCCCTGGGGAAACTCTCTCCATATTTGTCTTGGAAAGGGCCTTGGTATTTTTGAACCACATTTTTCCACCACTCCTCTGGTTTCTAGCAAAGGACCTTTGGGGGGTGGAGAAACTTATGCCTATAGCAGAAAGGCTATTACCATCCTTCTCACACCTGAATTAAGTATCTTTTACTTTTGGTCCAAACAAGGATGTTCCATCAAAGGGGGCATTAATGAAAGAAGACTTGAATGGTTCCGCAAAGTCATATAGGCACATCCAGGCATGCCTCCTTATGACTACACCTGTACCCGCTGCTCTGGAAGTCCCTTTGGCTGTATGTGCAATTAGCCTCATGGACGAATTAGACATAGACTCCAATTGGCTAGCTGGGAAGCCACTTTCTATGGATGCCCCCAGCTGCAGCTCCGACCAGGGTTTCTGACAATTCCTTAATTAGATCCCACTGAAGTCTTGTAAAGTGTGCCAAGAAAGTCATGGACCTTATAGTGAAGGTCAATAAAGTTTAGATCCACTTCCCAAATGTGTCCATAGGCTGAGATTGGCTGTTGGGTGGATGGACAGAGGAACTCTCCTCAGTGAGTTCCTTCTTAGCGGTGGCCATTATGACCATGGCATCCTCAGCTAACCCCTTGGCCCAGAACTGTTTATCTTTAGGGGCAGATAATATTTTGTCAGGTCTCTTTGGAATGGGTTCGATGGTGACATGAGTCTTCTGAGCCCACTGTGAAATCAACTGAATGAGTTCATCAGTGGGTGATGTCACCCAAGAGGTAGATGGGTGACTGCTAAATGCCTTCAGGTAAACAGATTCCACCACAGAAGGGTTTTGGGACTTCTAGCCACCCTTTTTTGTTTTAAAATTTCTAGGATGTTTTTAAAGGAGACCTCTTCAGATGGTGACCATGGGGACCATTCCCCCTCATCAAAATATGTGTCATTGGTAAATGATTCCTTGGGGGGAATCCAAGTACTTCCTCTTGCACTTCTTCTTCTGATGACCTCCTCAGGAGGATGACCTGGGGAGGTGGCAGAAGATGACAGAACCTGAGTCTGAGAAACCCAAGACTTCAGCACCCACTGTCCCATTGGAGAGGCAGGTGGAATAATAGAGATAGAGGGGAGGTACCTCTTTTGAGGGGGAAGGCACTGACTAAGTCACTATAAGTGAGAAGGCCTTCTCCATTGCCTCAAAGACCAGCCCCCTTGAAGAGGGAAGGGAGCCCAGAACCAAGATAGGCTACCTCAGTTCCTGGGTCACTCCCTGCTCCAAAGAACCAACCCTCAAGACAGAAACCAGTGCCAAACTAACTTGAGCTGAAGCCCTGAGGAGCACAGACAGCTCTGAAAAACCTGGAGTTGAGTTATGCCCCCCTAGAACAGACAGGGTAGTATGACTCTGAGAGGTCTCTGGTTCTGAAGCCACTGAAGAGCACAGAGAGATTACCAGTTCTGAAAATGTGAAGATCTCTGGAATTGACACAGTCAATGCCGGGAGATCCAGAACAGATGACTCTAAGACCTCGGAGGAGGTTAGAGGAGGAGTGGTTGATGGAGTAAAAGAAGGCTCAGTACCAAGACCCGAAGGGTTCAGAACCGAAAGGGGGCCTGAAAGTCCTCTAACCCACAAGATTTTTTTCACCAGCATCTCCACATTGAGTTCAGAAGGACTTTTGGTGGAGCAGATATTTGAAGTTGAAGGAGACTTAGGCCTCTGCAGAAAAAAACTTCTGGAAGATCTCCTGCAAAATGATCAATTGAAGGTGAATAAGAAGTTCTTGGAAAAATCTCTTTTGTCATGGTAGGCAAAGCAGAAATTTTCTCTAGCATCAGGGCCTTCGATATCGAAGGACTTGAGATAGAAATTGGTGCTGGAGTAGTTGTCAACACCAGTGGTTTAGAGCCAGAGGCCTCCAGTTCAGAAGATAATTTCAGAACTAAGGGTTTCAATTTCTTAGGCCTCATAACTGATGGAGAGATCGGAATCGAGAGACTCCTCTTTTACCTTTGTCCACTGAAGATGTGGATGAAGGGGAGGAAATGTCACTTTTTACTTTGTCCACAGTAGATAAGGCTTCACTAAAGGGTGAGGGAATCAAGACTTTCAAAATAAGTTTATTGTGTCTTTCAACAAGGGCTCGATGACTGAACTCATGACATATGCTGCAGTCTTCTTGCAAATGAACAAGACCCAAGCAATTTATGCAAAGGGAATGGAAGTCAGATGATGGGATTTTGTGGCCAAACTTCTGGTATTTTTTAAAGCCAGAAGACCCTTCTCAGCCATGTCAACAAGAAAGAATAAAGCTGGAAGACAGTGGCTCACACTTACGCTCACACAAAAAGTTTAAGATGCTAGGAGAGTGCAAATCACTTTTTTTTTTTTTTTGTATAATGGAAAGAAAGTGAAAGGGGAAAAGTCTATCAATGATGATAGTTGTAGAAAGTACACTAACATGTACAGGAAAGAGATATCAGCTTGCAAAGAAGGAAAGAAAGCTTAAGAGCGAGGGAAGGGGAAACTGTCAACGATGATAGTTAAGGAAAATACAGTAACTTGTAAGGGGAAAGAATATCAACAATGATATTTGAAAGTTACACTACATGTAAGAAAACATATTGAAGTACAGGGAAGCAATTAAGTAGAAAGAAAGAGAGAGAAATCTCTGCGAAATAAAGGAAAAAATGTACCTAAACCCACCGAAACTCAAGAGCACTGGCAAAACGCAACCATTTCAGAAAAGCAGCAAATGAGATCTGAGGTAATTGTGACACAGAGATTGTGGGGAGAGGTGAAGTTCAAGGGGTTTTGGCTGGTGTGAGCTGTAGTAATGGCTGAGTTGGTTCCAATATCGGAACCAGACTCATCTGTCAAGGATAAAAAGAAGATTGACAATATCAGATCAAGTGTTTAATAGGAACAGCTGGCCTTTAATTCTGAGATACCATTGTCTAAATCCCTGACACCCACCAAAGCAGAAGGGGACACATATCCAGCTTTTGGAGATATCTGAAGGATATATTATTTTGTTTTCTTCCATTTCCAATTAGCAGAAACTGCTTGCTTTGCTATATTTATAGACCATCTATATTGCCCCACTTCATCTTGCTCCCTCCTCTAGTATTTACAAGTGCTAACATTCTAGCTCTTCTGATTCTGGAGCAGTGGTCATGTGACATCTATGTATCACCTTTATCATTTGTATTCAAATTCTTCTTATTGGTCTGAGTGTCTTTCTCCCCCCTTAAACGTCCTTCCACTCTTCACTTGTTCTGTCCATTCTTTCAGCTGTTTTCCATTTGTTAAACAGGCTCAGCACACCCTTCTGTAGGAACATCCCAAACAGGTCTTTATAGATTTCCCTATTGCACCTCTTCTTAGTTCCAGTCTTTTCCTCAATGGTCTTCTATTACAGCTAGCTGTATGTCCGGATCAGTAGTTTTGAGATCCAAGAAAGAGATGCTTAACAGAAAGTTTTTCAGTACTGATCCTTGGAAGAAGTGCTGACATCTCAGATAAATGAAAGCTAGGAAGTAGGAAACACTAAATCAAACATCAGTATAAGAAATCCAAGTTTTTTCACCTGACAATGCTGACTATAGTATCCTCTTACAGTTTTATTGGTCCATATCCTCTTCTTTATGACTTCTTTTTGATCCTTCCTGCTTTTGGTTTTCTTGCCTGATGGCTACATTGATTTGACTACATTGATCTCAGTTTCTGTGACATGATCTGTACCTTATTACTATAAGTAAGTAAGTATCACACCTAGCTTTGCTTAAAAACTGTCAGGGACTTGTACACTATATTGCCCTTTTCACTCTGTAGATCCTGGGTAGTTCTCATTTTTCTTCAGAAGTGCTGTATCTGTTTCCTGGTCAAAGAATGCCCTGTTCTTCCAGTATCATTTCAGTTCTATACTCTTTTCTCCATATTTTCTAGCCCTTCCCACCTTTATTTTAAGCCCTCATCATTCCTTTTATTTCTTTGTGTCCAACTTCATCAGACATAGTATTCAATCAGCTAGGCAGTACAAAAAAATCTGTAGCTTCAGATCCTCTTGCACATTAATTTCTTTGTTTTCAGTAGCTAATATTCCTCACAGTGGTGCACACAAGTAGTAACTTTGTGTTCAAAGTCTGTACCCAAATCCTTGGATGTCTTTCTTTCCTTCTTCCTTCCACATCCAGCCCCTACAAAACAAAGCAAACACAGGCATATAATGTATTATAGCATCTCTCCATCCTGAGGAATAGGGTTCATATTAGGTGAGTCATTCGGAAAGAGAGTTAGGTAAGCAGTGTTCATGATTGTACACCTAGATACAAAGGTAACCCTGGTGAGGAGAATGAGAGTTGGAGCAGGAAGATTCCAAAATGTGCCTTGAATATAAATAACTAACAAAATCAACATCCAGTGTAGAAGGAAATGTCAGGGAACAGAGTGTGTGTGTGTGTGTGTGTGTGTGTGTGTGTGTGTGCGTGTGTGTGTGTGTGTGTGTGTGTGTGTGTGTGTGTGTGTGTGTGTGTGTGTGTGTGTGTGTGTGTGTGTGTGTGTGTGTGTGTGTGTGTGTGTGTGTGTGTGTTTAGATATAATTTTATTTAATTGTTAATCATTCATTCATATTCGTTTTCGTATTTATTGATTAAATGATTGAAGATTACTTCACTATTCGTTATTAACTTGGAATGTCCCAATCCAGTGGAAGTCCTTGAGTGAAAAATCTCCAGGGTGAAAGAGCTTATAAGAAAAACATTACAGTTATAGTACAGCTGTCATATAGAATGCATATAAACTTGAGAAAATCAAACAAACAATATTTCTGAACGTATAAAGTTATGGTCTTCATGCTTCTCATTGAATTAACTGAATGTTGACAGCTATTTTTGTTGTCACAGATGGATGAATACCTTATTGGCTGAATTTAGGAGTTATCAAGGTACCAACTTTGAGTACTGCTTTCACTGAATAATCTTTCTGTGATAGAAGTGGTGATGAGTGAGTGTATGTGTTTGTGTGTGTGTGTCTATGTCTTTTTCTGTGCAAGTGTTCCTGAGCTTGCCTGTTTTCTGTTTTGTGTTTGAAAGAATGCATGACAATATTTTGAGTCTGAATAAGAGTAAAGGCTATAGAGGGGAACAAATTTAGGGTTATGCATGATTGGTGTTTTGCATGTCTGTATCTGCCCACCTTATGTACTCACCCTAAACCTACTGTTCTAACCCTAGTCCCCAAAAATTATCTTATAAAAGCTCTTGTCATAACAGCAACCCTGTTTAGACTTGATTATGTTTAAAATTTGAAATTTTTGTAACTAGTTAGAAAAGATATTGTTTCAATTTTTGATCTTTAGTTTTTTTTCTTTTGTGTATGATGTTGAGGGTATTCTGTGTTTATTTAAAGGACGTAGTTTGAAACAACATGTATTGATATTTCTGCATGTTGAATTTTCCCAATGCACCTAAAGACATAGATTCTAACAATTATAAATAATTTTGAGTTTTTTTTATTGTTGTCTCTGAATCAGATGATGAGATCGAAACACAGAAGGGACTGATTTACATCTTTCAGAATCGAGACATATAACCAAGTCCATCACTGATGTAGTACTGTAAGAATGTAATCTGAGGTTGAAAGAGAACATAGGATAACTAAAATCATACTGTACAATATCCAGAGTGTGCCTTTTGAATTTCAAAAAATCCTAAAAAAATTGTTATTCTTTTAGGTGATACTATAATTACAAATTAATTGTATTTGTGTACCATAAGATTGTGGGGCAGTTATGCAGTCTTTACCTACAGTCCCAAAGTGTCTGGAGTCACCAATTTCACACTTGAATAATGGAATTTCATTCTTTCAACTAGTGGCCTGTGTCAGCTTTGGGGTTGTCACCACATAATATCATCAGACAAGGCTAGGGAAATTTGTAATTATAGAACCTTATAAGTGAACTGCGTTACACATAAATGATGATTGGATTTTAATCATCTAAGGCTCTATAGGGTCAAGCAACAATGGGTTCTATCATGGTAACCTATTGCAAATTTTGCTATTCTGTTATGTGCCTGATGAAGCTTGTGTTGAGGGCTATGGCAATTGTCCACTGAAGAGATGTGGGCACAAGACAAGACATGGTAGAAAATAATAATTTAGCATAAGCATTCTAGCATTATTTGTGAAATCCTGTGTGTCGAATAACTTACAGTCATTCTGAATGGTCTTCTTTACAGCAGTTATCACAATTTTCGCAAATACTACTCAGCGGTTAAGAGCATAGCCAAGGACCTTTTCTGAAGTAGCTTACTCAGTGGGGATTCAGCCTAATACAACTATGTTAAGCCAAATGTAATATGGAATTGAGCAAGAACATAGGTTCATGGCTTCATTAGTAGGTACTAGGCTAGCTGTACCAGCCGGCCATTTTAAGCCTAGCCAGCTTCCTTTTTTGTGCTTTGTTTAACTTATCCCATTTGGCTACAGATTGGCCTTATCCATCGCATGATCAATAGTTATATATTACCCCTAATAAAAATTACTGGAACCATGATGCATTTTATTTGCGGATATCCGTGCATGGAATAAAGTATTTAGGAGCTGACTCTGTCCATTAGTAATACAGGGATAAATCTCCTGCTTTCTATTCACAGATCTAAGTTGCACATGAATATGGATAGGGCTGAATTTTTTTTTTATGTGGATAACGGAGTCTGTTCTAGAGCAGTGGTATCCTCTATGAGATATGCCTGTCCCTCCAAACCATTTTGTTGATTTTGCAGAAAAAGTTTTGATCCCTAGACTGAGTATTTCTGATGACATCTGACATGCTAACATGCAGTATATCCATTAGTATTAGGTCAGATGATATGTCACCTCATAGCAGTCTTTAGGGTACCGAGTATAGTAACATGGCTTTGAGCCTGTCTATATAGGACATGTTGTTTAGGCCTTGTTTCCTTTTAGCAAAGTATCTCTGTGGTTGTTCCAGTTGTTGCATGTGTCTAGACAGATACCTGCCAAAGGGGGCATTATATTCAAAGATTGGCCTAATGAGGGCTGAGTAAAGGGGGGCAATGACGTCACTTGATCTAGATATAATCCCTTTGTTTATAAGCTGTGCAATATAGAACTTTCTTACAACAATACACACATGTTTGTAAAATGTTAAGTCACTGTCCACATAAGTTCCCAAATCCTCAACAACTGGGTCAACTCTTAGGGGTGTATTGTCAATGCAGTAGTTCCCCAGGCTAGCTAACTTCCCAAAAGTATACAATAATGCATTTTTTGGCATTTAGTTTTAGTCCTTCCTGAAGGGTGGCTAAGTCATTTGTGGATTCAATAACTGCTCCTAGATTGCAGTCATCTGGCAACTTACTCAGATAGAGCCCTTTGATATTGGCTTTTCCTTCAGAAACCAGATGCCAAGCATAAGATGTCCCAGTACAGAACCCTGGGGACTTCACTGGTGACTGGTCTCTTTATGGAAGTAATGTCCCCTATTTTTATTTCTTGCTTCTTATGTGTTTGCCAGTGGCTAACATATGGATTTATTCCCAGTTTATTTAGTTTTTATACTGTACCTGAGTGGGGACTTGTGTCAAAAGCTTTGGCCAGTTTGAGGAATGCAGAGTGTACCATTTTGCCTTTATCCATTGCTTTCATGACCTTTTCAAAAAATTCACCAGGTTTTGTAAGCATGAACTGCCCTTGACAAATCCAAACTGAGATGGGTTCAGTGTTTGGAGGTTCCCTATGTCCTAATTGATTAGTTCCATGATAAGTTTTTCCATGGATTTGTATATGAGGCTAGTCAGACTTATGGATCTGAAATTGCCTGGTCTATGGAAGGTCCTGCCTTATGAAGTAGAATGATTGCAGGTCTTCTCCATTCACTTGGAAAAAAACTGTATGGAGGCCGAAACTAAAGTCTTAATGAAATTTCTAAAAAGTACCTTGGGTGGAAGGAACAGTTTGAGGTAAATGGGTAGATGTGACAGAGCCAAGTGTAACAGTTCTGAAAGCATACACAATTGATTTAGTTTTGCTTGCATTAACATGCAAGATCACAACACTTATCTAAGCTGGTAGCATTAAAAGACACATATTGTATGATGTTAGACTCAAATAAGCGGTCAGCAGGGATAGCTGTAAGGGCATTAAAATATTCAATGAGCTTTGAATCTCCTCCTTGACTATCCATATCATTCAGAAAGCTGGGAAGAGGATTGTTCCCAGTGGGGAATCCAAGGGGAGAGTCTACACTCAAAAGTAGAAAATGTGAGGTAATGCCATGCTTTCTCACAGCTTGTCACCTCTTGGCTAGAGAGGGGACAAACTGTTGGCACTAACTGTCAGGCCATGGTCGATTAGTATCTCAATAAGCCAAGTGTGTCAATGAGTGTTAAATGTTTTGGAAAGTACTGATCCAACAAGCTTACTAATGTTAAGATGACCGAATATAATCTGTCCAGCATGTGAAGGAGGACAGCAGCAATGCCCTTGTAAGGCCTAAACTGGCTATATCACTGAACATGGAAAGATAAAAATGTCTAAACACATGCGATTACCAAAAAGAGAAAAAAGTAAACCACACAGACTATGAAAAACTTGAAAACAACTGAAATGTAAAAGATAAGCTACACATGTAGGCTTTAGGAATTACCAATACATTCTTTTCCTTACTGGTTAGTTTGCTCTGACTTTTCTATTATCTGACTTCTCTAAAGTCTATAAGAATGCACTCAATTGTTATCTTTTTGAACATTTATAAATTATGAACTGTAATATGCCACTGCAGAAGGTGGCACTAGATACAGAACTTAATAGGTATGTCACTACCCTATATTCAACTTAGTTATCCACTAATTCCTCAGTTGTACAACAGTGACCAAACTGCAAACTCCACTAAACAGCTATAATCAAAGAAACAAAAGTTCTCAAAAGAAGCATTTGAATGAATATACACTTAGACAACTGCTCAACAAAGTGGATTTTAATGCATGGTATGACTTCTGCTAAAGCCATGCTGAGTGTCAAGAGACAATATTTAAGTTTAATAATTGATGTAATACCTGGAAATGCACACAATTATAAAAAGTCTTTGAACATTGCACATAACAGTCTAATTTCCAGAACAGAATATGTTTTTCCACTTTTTATCTTTCATTCCAATTCAAACACACATGCTATTCAATATTCTCTAAACAAGATTAGCAGGTTTACCTTTCTTGTTTCTTTCAACCTGGTTTAAACTTACACCTCCTTACTTTTATATCTATCTGTGTGTGTGTGTGTGTGTGTGTGTGTGTGTGTGTGTGTGTGTGTGTGTGTGTGTGTGTGTGTGTGTGTGTGTGTGTGTGTGTGTGTGTGTGTGTGTGTGTGTGTGTGTGTGTGTGTGTGTGTGTGCGTGCGTGCGTGCGTGTGTGTGTGTGTATGTATATATGTGTGTGTGTGTGTGTGTGTGTGTGTGTGTGTGTGTGTGTGTGTGTATATACATATATATATATATATATATATATATATATATATATATATATATATATATATATATATATATATTTATATATGTATATAGATATATGTAAAATAACACTATGTTTACAAAACCATAGAGAAAAGGGACACAATGCAAAAAGGAGACTATTACCAGACAACACTGGCAGTGGTTTCCTATGAGAAGACAGTGGCAGGGGGAGCCCCACTCCAAATGTTAAACGTGACCATTTGGTACTTTGTTGATTTTACATTGAATATGTTCTAGGAAATTTTGAAATGCCTCATTTATTATTTTTTTACTTAAGCTTTTAACTTCTTGGACTACTTGGGGAGTTAAATGGTGATAGTGGTAGGGAGGGCTACATTCTAGAAGTTAGAGTGCTTAGTTTCAAAAATGCTGGCTTTAGCACTAAACAAATTAAGATAGAAGTGGGAAAGCTGACGTGGCAAGAAGTAAAAAGAAGTGAAGTTTCAAGTATCAATATAATGACCTATCAACCCATTGCACTACTGCACTTTTTCCTACCCATCCTTACTTCCTCCTTACTTCCTTGTTCTCAATGTATGTATGCAACAACTCCTTTTGAAATTTTTAGCTAGGTATGGCCTGTTAGTACTAGTGTCCTAATTTTTATTATACCTTGGTTTATATTTTGGCATCAGTGAACTGTCCATCTACTTGATAAATGCAAATTAATTTTATATATGATGAAAACTCTTTTGTACCTACCATTGTACAAATTTTTATACTAATTTTCCTTTCAGTCTATCACATCTATGTTAATAACTTATTGTACACTATGCGTTGTATGTGGAACTTTTCTCCTTGGGCCTCTGCTGAAAATGGGTAACCACCCTGTCAGGCTTTCCCAGTAAACAAATGTAAAAATAAATAAATACATACATACATACATACATACATACATACATACATACATACATACATATTATGCTGAACTAAAAACATACACTGGAGAATGAACAATACTAATGAAAAGTACATCGTTTTTGAATTCACCGACAACGATCTAGCGTTTCTATTGTACTTATATGCTGTTTTCTAAATTGCTGAAGTTAGAGAAGCAAGTATGGGTCAGTTGTTACTATTGTTCAGTCCTACTAGTTCAAGACATCCTGGAAAAATGGGAGGTAGGATAAGGGGAAAAACAGGCTGGTGAACATGGCAGTGCTTTCAGTGCGAGCCTTGTAGTCCTGCAGTATAAAAAAAATTAGGTGCCTTCCTTCTCTCAGATATCTGCATATCCGAGTGGTGTCCATTGTCTCAGGTTAACCTCATTTCATGAATGAGGAAAGCTGTGCCTTATTGTCACAGAAGTCTGGTAGAAAAATGATTCAGTAAAAAACAATAGTACTCTTCAAGAAGAATCTTGATGACTGGATGGGAGATAGGAAATTCACCCCGGGGATCACTTCTGTGGCTCTGCTCGACAGTGGCACAGGAAAATAATTTTCTTGGGTGGCGAAAACCATGGTACCTTTTGGCTAGGCTTATATAGGCCCTAGGGCCAATATTATAGTACCTACCTATGAACCTATGAATAAACAGATTAAAGAAAGGTCTAATGTTTGGCACATGATACCAGGCATCAGGTATGCAAAACCAAGGAAACATGTGAAGTACAAGGTGCTCTGTACAGGCAATTTTGTACATGTACATCAATGATGGGACTTAGCTTATGACTATAACATATTCTTGTAGGAGGTAGGAATGGAACATTTGAAGGAAAAGAAATGCAGAGGTGTACCAGAGTGAATAGGGTCAAATATCAAAATATGTTTCCACATCTCTATAACAAATGTGATCAGAAGATTGCAAACTGGTATTTGCCACATTTCACATTTTATGCAGGGAGCAATCCACCTGTACCTATTGCTACTTAAAGTAATCACCTCCAAAGTCAACATTACTGAGAGAAAAAGGAAATATTTGATATTTGCAAAATAAAAAAAAAAGAAGTTCCAAATTGATGACTTTCTTTAGATGTTTGTAGAAGGGGGATTGCATAATATATGAAGTAGAAGGGGGATTGCATAATATATGAAGTAGAAGGGGGATTGCATAATATATGAAGCAGAATGCTCTTCAGCATGATTCAGGCACTTGTCCTAAAACAGAAAAGTCGTCATCCATTACCATGATGAAGAATGTATAGAATGGAAGACTGACATTGCATATAAAGAGGGTATGAAATGGAAGTAAGTGGGCACCAAAGGAGGAAGGCAGGCCATGAGAACACTATCAGTGGATGTGGTGAAAGCAAAAAGTTATGAGTCATAAGAATGCAGCCAGTGTACAGCATGGCGAAGATGACTGAGAGTTATTTGTGCCTTCATGAGGGCAAAACAACAGAATTTTTTTACTGCTTTAGCCCGATGTAGGAAGCAACGTTTGGGAGCTCAGCAAAATGAACTATCATCTGAGTGTACAATTTCCAAGCCTTGTAGCAGTGATTATGTGAATGAATCATACTGCAGGAGAAACTGTGCATGCTGTAAGTGTATCAAACTACAAAAAACATGGCTAATGAGGACCACAAATGATAGCAGTTCGGCTAAGGTAAACTATAAAAAGCAAAGATTCAATACAATCAAAAGAATGAGATGACAGGGCTATATGACCAATATTTGGTGTTCAAAGACAAAGAACATAATTATGTGGCAAAAACTGCAACTGAAAAATAGTATAATTAACTACAAATGTCAGCAAAGGCAATTTACTAAATCTTAAGTGGCTTAACTTACATATTTGTGCAGTAAGATACAGAGAATGTGATATAAATGTGATTGTATTCATGCAGAATGATTTCTGAACTGTAATAAAAAGTGAACACTCTGCTCAAGTCAGAGGACACAAATGTGAACTGCAGAGCAATTTAAATCTTTTAAGTACAAAATCTTTCTCATTCATTTACATTCATATATAAAATCTTTATAGATGTAGATACCAAATATATATGCTTTATAGCTTTTTTATTTCTCTGCCTAGTATTTTACATTAAGAACTTTAAACTTTAGGTGACATTAATCTGTTATGCATTTTCTTTCCATTGTTGCTCTTATAATGCTGATCAAGTCTGCTGACTTAATTGTATACGTCTTCAGGAAATGGTAGGTTTCATATATATTTTTAAGCCATATTATTTTAGGGCTATTACGTTTTGTTTGCTATTTGACAGCTGAATCAAGCATGCATTAAGAAAAGGTTTAATTTTATTTTAGCTGGTTGATTTATACCCCCATAGCTGTTCCTGTACATGTAAGTTTCTGGTTTCATACAGAATATTTCACTGTACAGTAATTTTCATTGTTAAACTTGAAGAGTGGTAATATAGTCATTGTCATTGCTGCCGTATGGAGTGTGTTTCTTCAGTTCTGATGCTTAGCTGGGGACCCTCATGTTTCTGCATATCCACCCTCTGTTATGATGGGCTTTACCTTCTGCTGCTGCTCTAGTTTCTGTCCACATCCAAAGAACGTACACTAGGTAAATTGACAATCCTGCAAACTGACAATAGGTGATCATAGGTTCTTAGGTAACTACTAGGCTAGCTGTCCTTGCAGGCCATTTTAAGCCTATTCAATTTCTCTTCTTGCGTTCAAAATAATCTATCCCATTTGGTTATAGACTGGTCTTACCCATCCAGTGGTCAATAATTATATATTACCCCTAATCACAATAACTGGGATCATACCATAGATAATTTGAGCAGACCCATAAAAGGGATATAACATTTAGGTGTTGCCTCTATACATTAACAGTATAGAGGGCAGTCTTGCAGTAAATTTTTTGTTTCTCATCCCTACATCTTCATCACACTAACATATGGGCAGGGATGAAGTTTGTTTTATGCGGGTGGGGGGTCTGTTCCAGAGCAGCGGTATCCTTTGTGAGATATAACTCACTCTCCAAACTATTCTGTTGATGTTGCAGAAAAGGTTTAGATTCCTAGATCAAGTATTCTGATGCCGTTTGACTTGTTGATATGTAAACCCATCAGTAATGGGTCTGAAGATGCCTTGTATGCCAGACACAGGTCAACTCAACTAAGTATAGTGCCAGGGCTTTGAGCATTTTGTGTGTGCATGTGTGTGTGTGTGTGTGTGTGTGTATGTGTGTGTGTGTGTGTGTGTGTGTGTGTGCGTGCGTGCGTGCGTGCGTGTGTGTGTGTGTGTGTGTGTGTGTGTGTGTGTGCGCGCGTGGGGGGGGCATGTGCATACATGAATGCATGCATGTATGTGTGTCTGTGTATTTTGCAATAGGCTGGCGTCCATGCTACACAAACAAGGCAGCAGATGTTTTAAATGCTTTTCACTCATAAAGATATGTTTTTTTTAGGTGAGCAGATGAGAATCCTGGAACCATGACTCATGACACAAATGTAAAACCTTCTGAACATAGCTAAGATGTCATGCAACACATTACTTTCACAGACCTGCAGCATGATAGAGCATACGTTTTGAGTTATGAAGACCTGCTAACATTGTCAGCTTCCTCTGTGGTATACTATATCATGATCCAGATGCCATTAGCAAGATATTTGTTGTCTATCAATGCTTCGCAGCATAGTATCATACAAAGTTTGTGCATGGATTCACGTAACAGTGCCAGACAGACTGCAGAACTCTTTAGAAGAACCAGCTGCAGAAGAACCCCAAGAAAAGCTGAGACAGGTGCAATATGTTATGATCCAGGCAAAGACATGGCATCAGGTCCAAGACTATGAGTAAGAAAAGGGATAGCAATGATTAAATCTGATGCATGCAGTAGTATACTCAGGCCATGAAGTACAGTGCACTCACTGTCTGTGTTGTGTATAAAACATTATCTAGCCCATTTAACACAGAGGGCTGGCAGAACATGGTTGCCTTCATTTGCACAGGTGGTTTGGGTCACACTGACATGACTTAGCAATGGCTACATATTTGGAAAGGGAGAAGGACTAGGTGATGTGGAAGATACATTGTTTTAAACAGCTGGGTAATTGGAGGATCTGGGTTCATTGTATAGTGATGGAGTGGGGTTTCCTGAAGGGGTCAGTACTGGTGCTGTGGGACATGACTGCAGAAAAATGGCAGAGCAAAGAATGGGCATTAATGTGACAGAGACTATGGGTCCACAGGTGAGGGCAAACTATGGATGGTCTCTGACATGGGGGAACCCTTCATGGAATGGAATCGACAATAACAGTGTCATCCGGCAAGACTGATTTAACCTCCTCACTATGCAATATGCAGACTGCTACAGAGGCAACATCTGTAAGGCTCTCTCCATCATGCCATGGTAAGATCAGCACCAATAGTCTATGACAAGGAAGTAGCCATCGATGACCATGAGGGACCTGCCCTGTAGGACATGCCCAGAATGGAGACAGAGAAGTGATTTCCATGGGTATACAGATAGACAAGGACGATATAGCTATGATATCCAATGTTTGCTGCAGTGGCTGTCCAGTGTCATCAGCAGGTGGGGTTGTTCCATGTTCCTACGACCTGTAGCTGTATTTATGCATCGCAGTCCCTTGCATATATTCACTCATGCCATGCAGTACACGAACCATTTCTGACATGGCCTTGGTGCCAGCCATGTGTGCGTGTATCCTAACCTACACATCCATGTATTTATGTTCCATACAACACTTATATTGGGCACTAAGTGGGAGTCATGACACCAGTGTCCACTGACATACCACTGCCTAGTGCTATCTTCATGCTACTTTGTGGTGCCCCTGTGTGTTGCTGCTGCATAATCTTGTGATGACTTTGTTAGGCTCATAGGTTCATAGGTACCTACTAGGCCATTGATCCATGATCATTTTTAGAAGTTTATTCATACATTCTCATTAAGTCTTAATCCTTTATATTTTTAGTATGAATAACTTAGTGTCTAGCATGAAACTTACATAATTCATGAGGGGCAATGGTGATAAACTAGGGGTGCATTTGTGGTTACCCATCCAGTGATCCAGTATACGTGTGAAGAGTGTAAGAGAAGTACTTTGCTTAATGTGGAACGAAAGATGATTCCAAGGAAGTGGTATTCTCTGTGATACATATCTGTCCCCCCAACATGTTCTATTTTTGGTGCAAAAGAGATTTTGATCACCTGAGTGGGTGTTTATGCCTCATTGGACTTGTGAATGTACAGCAGGTCTGACAGCATAGGGTCTACTGACGCTATGTACTCAAAACTGAAATAGCCCCACAGCAGAGTGTATGACACCAAGAAGAATCACAAGGCATTGATATGGTCTGCATAGTTTTTATGATTTATTAACTTGATTTCCTTTGTAGGAAAACAATGTAGTCAATCAAGCTGTGCAAAGTGTTTGGACTATGCATGATAATTGGCTTGATGAGTGCAGAATACAATAGTATGATCACATCCCTGTTCTGGGTGCATTTCCTTTAGTAATATGCTATGAAATGAAAAAGCACTTTCTTACAATAGTGGATATTTGATAACTGAAGGACAATTCATTGTCTACAGAGCTTCCCAAGTGACCTAACTACTGGATTAGTTGACAAGAGTGTGTTGCCAATGTGATAATTAGGAATGTCTTGATTGCCAAAGGATACTATTATCCATTTCTTGGGAATTCAGTTTTAGTTCATGGTTTTGACACCAGCTATTGGTATGGGAAATGTCCTCTTTGAAAATCTTGATGTCCTCTGGGGAGTTTATGAAGGCAACAAATGTACAGTCACCTAGAAACTTGGTCAGCTATAAACCCTTAAGTCAATATCAAAGAGGAGTGGCCCAAGGACTGAACTCAGAGGTACACTGCTAGTGACAGGTCTTTTGGAGGAGGTAGAGTAGTCCAGCCTAATTTCCTGGGTTTTATTTTTGAGTCAGTTTGCTACCCAATGAATTACATAACATTTAGCTGGGATAGTTTATCTATGATACCTGAGTGTAGGATAGTATTGAATGCTTTTTTGAGGTCGAGGTATGCAGTGTGTATTGATTTGCCCTCATCCACTGCTTCAGTAGCCTTCTTAAAGAAGTCGACTAGGTTAACTAGGCATGGCTAGCACTTAAAAATTCTGAACTGGCTTGGGTCGAGAGTTTGTAGGTTACCTATGTCATCATTTATTAATCACATAATGATTCCTTCCATAGCCTTACAGATGAGGTTGGGCAAACAGGCAACCTATAACAATGGATTGTGAGGAGCAATTTTCAACAGGAGTATGTTATTAGTGATGTCCGGTATGCCCTGAAGCTATGGTCTAGGACATCTATGAAAAATACACAGATTGCAGAAAACATTGTGCATGCATTTGGCTTACTGAAGGCCTATTTCACTGCCAGAATATATCTGGTGGGGTTCTGTAGTATGACCGTTGTGCATGTTCCAACATATTCTCTGTATGTGGGATGCAGCAGACAGTACTGATACAGGAGGAATATGTTGCAACATACCAGGTAGTTGAGGAAGAGCACAATATGGAGACAGTGGAGAAGTCAAATCTGGTGTGTGTGTGGTGAGGTGACCATAGCAGATGAAAATGGATACAGTAAGCCAAGCCAATGGCTAAGATGCAGCAGCTGGCTTATACCTATTGGCATGATTAAAGCACATACAAATCATTAAACATGATGCATACAGACCAGAAATGAGGCTGTGCTCATCCATGCATAGACTAACCACCATCAGACTTAGGCTACCTAAGTAACAAAGTAAGGAAGGCAAGTGACAGTTATCATCAATTGCATATGTGGGGGAACACAATGTTACTGTGACTTCCTCAAAGAAGTCTGTGTGTGTGTTTGGTTTTGATATTTTAACTGATGCTAACTTTGTTTTTTTGCATAACATATGTGTGGAGTGTCAACTGGGATGGGATGAGGTGCTGTTACCTTGCCTGTGCATGAGTGTGCATGTGTGTGGTTTGTGTGTGTGTGTGTGTGTGTGTGTGTGTGTGTGTGTGTGTGTGTGTGTGTGTGTGTGTGTGTGTGTGTGTGTGTGTGCGTGTGTGTGAGTTGGAACTGGAGATGTATGTGTAAGTGTGTCTGCCAGAACATAGCCTCAGAAGATGTTGAAACCAAGGCACTCATAAGAGATGTATTGGCATTCCATGCATGCTGCTCTCCATAGGAAATCCATGTCTTGGGAGAGTCACAGGCAGTCTCATACCCTGTTCTAATGATATGCATCCTGAGTGAATGAGAGAGGTGGCCCATACAGAGATATGTGTGGCATGAAGTGCAGACCGCCAAAGACATTTGTCCTTATTAATGTCCACATGGATGGTGTGGTGGAAGTAGTGCCACTGCATGTGCCTGACCCAGGCCTCCACCACCCATGAGGAACCTCTATAATGGAGGCTGAAGTGGAGTAGCCACATGGCATTCATCTAAATGTGTCCTGTGAGCACACAGGACATCTGTCATACATTCTGCCAAATGAACATATTCATTATGTCACATACACACATGGGAAATGCAGACACCCTGATCATCTTGCTTATCCTGCAAAACTTGTACCATCTTAGTAATGACTGGGGTATTTGTAGCCTGCTCC
>NC_056734.1:861261988-861309488 GCF_019279795.1 Protopterus annectens
GCTTAGTCACTTACTGCATAGATTAATTATATTTATGTTCTGCAAATGCCTTTTCATCTCTCACATTTTCCCTACTTTCCTGCTATTCTTTTGTTTAAAATTATTGTTTTGGTTAAGTTATTTCTTTTCATTTATCATGCAATTAGTACAGTAGCTGCTAAAGCAATGCCACTGGCTGGGCCTAGATCTAAAGTCCCTCGGCATTCTCATACAACACCTCCATCCCCCCAACATACATTCTGGGATGTGTGCCAAGTGGCTGCAGAGGGTGATAGTTGGCAACCTCCTATATGCCTTTTCATGTTTCAATGGCTTGGAGCATCATTGTTCTGTCCAATGGCTTTTGCAGATGTAGTGACTTTGTGACCAACAGGAAGATAGTGGAGACGATGGGGCAGCTGCTGGAACAGAGGCTGGAAGCCTGCATCAGCCACCTGGAAACCCTACTCTTGCGTTAGTGGCCACATGTCAGTCTATCCTATCCTATAACAATTATAGGTATGGAGAATTAAAACTATAAAGGTCACACAAAAACATGCTGAATAAATATTATCCACACCCAGTAGAGGGTGGTCAGGGTCTTATCTTATCATTTTGTGGAAGACCATACATACTCTCTATCATCCCATTGCTTCCCTTCCTTGTGTATCAGCACCCCCCCCCCTTTTTTTGGTCCAGTGCTCCTCTTCACCTTATCTTCACTTTGAATGTATGGCTTTGACCCCAGTGTCCTCCTTCTCCTTCAGTGTGTCAGCACATCCCATGTTAGTTTTTGTCTATGCTATACATTTGTGTAATTTCTCCCACTGAATGCCCTCAGCTACTTACTATACCTTTACCTTCCCTTACTTCCTTTCCCAGTTTTCCTTTTTAAGAAAAAAAATTGGTATCTATTTAAAAAAAAAAAAATCATACCCTCCCTCTCTTTTCCATGATCCATTCTTACCTTCCCTTTTTTCCTTGTATGTTATCCTCTGCTTAGGGTCCTTTTTTCTACTGTTATGTACTAACAGTCTCACCCATTTTATAGTCAAAGCATCACATTAACAGTGCACTGGCCTCTTTAAAGTAGAGTGCTGCTTTTCATTTAGCCTGGGGTCTTGGATCATGTGCAAATGCTGAACCATGTAAGACCACTGTGCACATGGTTCATTTTGTTTCTCAGTTTGTTGTTAGAAGCACCTGATACATTATATCAATGCACATGTTCTTCAAGGTGTGAGGAGGATTACAAATTAGCCATGACCAGAGCTGTGAGTCTTCACACTGGTAACCAATAATAACATATGGGCCATATCACGCTATGAGCTGTACGTACTGAAAACAATCCACATTTGCACTAGGCATTTTTCTTTTTTTTTTTCAAAAACAGTTTTATTTTGTTTTCATTATAAACATATGCAAATGTACATATAACAAATACAATAAAATAATAACAAAACTATTTACAATATTTACATTCATCCATGATAATCATTTTATCCATGAGAAATTATCAGTATTTGTTCAAAAGGTTTTCCAATTTTTGCCATGCTATTTTTTTATGAGCAATGTTATGAGTTCTGTAATAAATGGTTTGCAGTTCTTTTTTATAAACAACGTTTGCTAAATTAATAAAATCTTTAAACATCAAATCTTGTTTACTTTTCCAGTTCAAAGTAATAACTTTTCTGGCAATTGCAAGAATTGACCAGAGTAACTGAATCTGAGATTTAGGTATTACATTAGGCATAGCAACATTGAATAGGATTAGTGAGTTACAAATATGACAGTTATCAGACCATAAAGCATTTACAAAATATCGGAAGTCTTTCCAGTACTGAACAACATTTCTACATTCAATGAACATGTGAACCCAGTTGGCCTCGAGTAATTCATCACATTTCCAACATTTACTTTCACTGTTTTTGAGTATAAGATTTATTTTATGAGGAGTATAGAAACTCCTATTCATAAATTTCCATGTATACAATCTCCAATATAATGAAGAAGAGGTACTAAATGTAGATTTCAATAACAATTTTTTGGATTCATCAGATATTTGTTCTCCATTAATCTTTACATAGTAATTCCAAAAATCTGAGTCAAACTTTAGCGCGTCTTCTCTTAGTATCTTATAGATAGGTGAGATACTTAATTTTTGATTATCGGTATTTCAAGACACCTAATAAAAAGCTGAATCAAACTAGGTATAGATCCAGTCTCTAGGCTGATTGATGCTCTCATTTTGTTTTCTGTTAACTGCCGTAATGAGTGTATAAACAACCAGCTGTCTTGACTATCATCAAAACTACATAAAAGAGAGTTTAGTGGTTTAATACTCTTATTTGCAATAAACTGATGCCAGAATATCAAGTTATTTTCCTTTAATTTTTGCATCGCATTGATGTTGAAAGTATCTAGGCAATCAGGGGAGTATGCTATATTGAATATAAGAAATAGAATTTGTTTAATGCTGCAATTGCAATCAATTATATTTTTAAAGTTATTAAATATCTGATTAATGCCATAAGAAAAATGATCAAACTTCTTATTAAATAAACAAAATTCATGAAAAAGCCAATGAACTCTACTTATTCCATATTGCTCCTTAAATTGATTTTCTATAGTTCTGACATCAGTTATATGAATCTCATGTATTGTTTTCCAGCCAGATATATAGGTAGGTGTGAGCCAATGAAATATTACATTAATTATAACTGATTTGGAATAAAGATCTAAGCTTATGAATGATATCCCATTACTATTCCAAACTCTAATGTGCCATTTATATGCAATTCTAGGTTTTAAGGGGAACAATAAAAATGTAAGTAGCATGGAATCTAATTTTTTAAATAAGATTTTGGGAGGGGGTAGTATCAATGACTGTATATAAAACAAAATTTTAGGTAAAATTATCATTTTAATTAAAGAGAGCCTATCCTCCATTGTGAAGAACATTTTATTCCACCTTTTGATTAGTTCACTAATGGTTGTTATTAAATTATTATAGTTTAGTTTAACAGACTCTTTCCATGTACTTTTTATACTGACACCCAGATATTCTAATACATCATTCTTCCAATAAAACAGGCTATTCTCTCTTAGTTTTTTGTTGATATTTTTGTTAATTACTAATGTTTTGGATTTATTATGATTAAATTTAAGCCCTGAAATTCTTTCAAACTTGCTTAAGGTATTTATAACATCATGCAAAGAACCATCAATATCATCCAATGTTAACAACATATCATCAGTAAATAATTGTGTTTTAGGACAATAGTCCTTATTAATTTGAAAGCCTTTTATATTTTGTTTGTTTCTGATATATGTAACAAAAGGTTCCACTGAAAGAGCAAACAATAATGGTGACAAAGGACAACCTTGTCTAGTTCCCTTGAGGATTTCTAGTGGTGAGGATAGACATGATCTGATTTTCACATAAGCTTGTGTCCCACTATATATTTTCATTAATAAGTTGACAAAATCTGAGAAGAATTCAAAACCAATCAGAATTCTTTGTAGATAAGACCAACTAATAGAATCAAAAGCCTTTTCTATGTCTAGGTTGATAATAGTTAGTTGATTTTTGTATTTGCATGCTATGTCTATCAATTATCATAATTTAATAATGTTATCTTGCACGTTTCTATGAAGAATGAACCCTGTCTGATCATTATGTATTAGAGTAGGTAATATTTTCTTTATCCTATTAGCTAATATTGTCATGAAAATGTTATAATCAGTGTTTAGTAACAAAATTGGCATATATGAATAGCAAGATTTGGGGTCCTTACCTTATTTTAATATGGGGGAGATAATTGAGTATTTCCACGATGGGGGTGTTATACATTTTTGCTTAACCATAGTAATGTTATATAGTTCAGGAATTATTCCACCCAGTCCTGGAGCTTTATTATCTTTTAATTTTTTTTATTTGCTTTTTTACTTCTGTTAGTGTTATTTGTTTATTTAATGTTATTTTGTTGAATTGACACCTTAGTAGTTATATTTTCTTGAATAAAAGTATTTATTACCTTATCTGTCTCCAAAATGGGTATGGTTATTATTTATGTCTTTATAGTAGTATTTGAACACTTCTAATATGCCCATTATGTTGGATGTGCTCTTAACTAATCCATCACTTTTATATTTAATCTCATTAATAAGCTTTTGATTGTTTATTTTTTGGATCTTACCACTATTTTATGTAGATAATTGGGATTTACAGCATATGATTTTAGTTTCAAATTTTCCAGGTTTATAGCTACCTTATGATTCATAACTTGTAAGTATTTTTGATTTAACTTAGTAATTTCGTTATGTGCTACTTTGTTATTTGGCTTTGCACCCATTTTTATCTTGTCTATGTTTTTTCTGTAAGTCTAAAAGTTCTTTGTCCACTCTCTCCTTTTTTAAATTACCAAGATGTTATTCTACCATATACATAAACTTTAAAGGTGTCCCATACTATAGTATCAGTCACTTCACCATAATTATTTGTTTACATAAACATGTCTATTTCTTTCATTATCCATTCCCTAAAGTCTTTTAACTTAGTTATGTAAGCAGGAATTCTCTGTAGAAATCTTAAATCATCTACATGTGTAATGTAAAGTTTATAGCATGATGGTCCGAACATGGACAAGTCATTATAGATACGTCACTTATTTTAGAGTATATATTATTTGATACAAAGACCTTATCAATGTTTGTTTGTGTACCAAACTGATATGAATAGTGAGTATAGAATAAGGAATAATGTTCTCTTAGATCATGTGTATCCTTAAGGTTCATCTGGTTTGTAAAGTCATTTAACTTCTTGGCTTGAGATGTTAGTTTTATTTTACAATTTTTACAAGTATCATTACCTGATAATAGGCAGTTAAAATCACATGTTGCTGTAATTTCCCCTTTTGCATTTAAAGCAATCAGGTCCAGATATTTGTCAACGTATTTAGTACTCATCCTGGTATCCAGTATATATAATTCAAAGTATAATACTTCCTATTGATTTCCAAAATAACCATGCTTAGCATCCCATCTTTATCTGAAATTGTATCGATAATTCTTGGCATAGTATAAGTATTTTTCATAGAATAAGAGTGCCCCTTCTCTTAGTCTTAAAACATGAATCAGCCAGAATGGTATAGCCATTTAATAAGTATTTTTGTAGATATTTTTTAATAGATGGGTTTCCTTTAAAAAGATGATCTGGGCTTTATGCATTTTGAGACATTTAAGCAAACCAGCTCTTTTGACATTATTGTTCAAACCATTAATATTTAATGATAAGCATTTATATTTTTGGATGGCGAAGTGGTGCAGTGGTAGCATTGTCACCTCACAGCAAGAGGTTCTCTGGTTCAATTCTCGGCTAAGGTGCCTTCTGTGCAGAGTTTGCAGGTTCTCCCTGCATTTGTGTGGGTTTCCTCTGGGTTCTACGGTTTCCTCCCATGTTTCAAAGACATGTGTCTGGAGCATTTTTCCCTGGGCATCCACTGAAAATCGGCTTCGTTCCAAGTCGGACTTTCCCGGTAAAACAAATGTTAAATAAAAAAAAAACACTGACTACAATGTATATGTTATTACTAATTGAAAGGCCTTTCTTCTGTGTTGACTTGAAATCTACTGAAAACTTACTTATCATGGATGCATAACATGTATTAAGCACTACTTTCAAAAACCCAAAACTATTTACAAACACATACATGAAACATAAAGTTTCTGGTTTAGTTAAAAACTTAACTAAACCATCCATCCACTACCTCTCCAATACCAAATGACACAAATTATCCATCTATGCTTGGAATATAGTATAAAAATAAAAAAGAAGAGCATTATGAAAGCAACTAAAGAAATCTGAATCCATGAAATATGCCTTAGAATGAGAGTGCCCAATATATCTGAAGATATATGAATATGTCACATATGATAATAATACCTCTAATACGTAGATATGCCACAAATGCTCATCAGATCAAAATATGTATAAACATTAGAAGGTGAAGGTTAAAAATATTTTCATTATTTCCAAGACTTTTCAAGAAACATCAGATAATTTAACCATTTTGTCAGTCATCTATCTAACATTTTTCATGAAAGGATCTGTTGAATATATATATATATATATATATATATATATATATATATATATATATATATATATATATATAAAACACTTATTACAGCATAACTATTATATTTTGCAATTATATATGCATTATTCATATGTATTAACAATATCTATGTCGACGTCTTTCATCAGGAAGGGGGGAGAGAAAGGGGGGTCTCACAACCCTCTGTTTAGTTACTAAAGGTTTAGTTATATAACATAAGTCTGATGTTAATATGCATAATGAGTTTTCTAATGCAGCTCCTAGTTCATTTGATATTATTTAGTTACTAATAGTGTCATTGAATCTGTAGAATGTGTGCATTTATAAGAGGACATAGGCATTTTTAAATGAGTTAAACACTTTTATCAGAACTAATTATTTACCATTTAAAGTATCTAGTGAAGGATAACAGAATTTAAAGAGAAAAGAATTCTAAGTACAACCATTTAACAAGTTCAAAAGGTCAAATGATGTAATCACTGTTGTTTTCTCAAGCTGCAGCTTCATAAATTTGTTAAAAGAGTGTCTAAATAGGCTCATGTACAACAGAAGTTGTCTCTAGTGAAGAAAAAAAGCATTTTCAGCAAGAAATTCCGATCTTGAAGCTTTTAGAGTTTACAGAAAGCAAAAAAAAAAAAAAAACAAAACACTCAAGCGGCCTTGTCAGTGCATGTCATGATTCTCCACAATAAGAACAGTCAAAAGACCACCAGTTTCCTCACAAAATATCAACATCATGAAAAAAATAACCCTTTCATATAAAAACAGTTATTTAGAAGTAACAACAGCTCCCTCAAATCAGAAATCATATTATAACATTTTGATCATTTACCCACCAGTTAACCAAGCCAGAGAGAAAAAAAAGGAACCTAATATATATATATATATATATATATATATATATATATATATATATATATATATATATAAAAAGCATATTTAGCTATTTTTAAAACACTATTAATGTACTGTATTAATGTTTAAATATATCTAAACAAAGAATCTAAAACATCTAGTTAGAAACACTAATCAGAAACATCTTGTTACCCCACCACTGACCCCCTAGAAAAAATGCACTTTGGTATTAAGTCAAATTATACTATTACTGAAGAATTAGAAGGCATACATCATTTGTAGTTATTTAAAAGGGAAACGTATGTAAAGTACTTATAATGGGGGGAAAAGAGAGAAAATGAACAGTGGTAACAAAAAAGAACAGAAAGAAAGAAGAGCGAGAGAGAGAGAATGTTATTTAAATACTTAGTACTATATGTAATTAGAAGAAGTAGATATACAAAGGAAAAGAGAAAGTTAATAATAAAAATGATTCGCATTACCTTACATCATAGAGACTTTCCAGACTCAAATATATTATGATTCATAAAACAAAGCATTTAAAATTAGAAGCAATTTATTCATTTGTCCTTTCATTTCTTAGTTTTGCTTGCTTCTTCCTATTAAGACCATCCATTTTTTGTTGCCTGTCTCTTCAAACTCTGGGATGACCATTCCATTTCTTCTGTGTCCGACAGTATTTTCTTATTTAGAATAAATTCTACTTCTTCTTGTAGGGGATCAAAGATCTTCACTCCTTCTGGCAAGGTGATATTAATTCTTGCAGGAAAAAGAATTTGAGCTTTAATATTGGCTATTTTCATAAACTTAATTAGAGGAACACACTCCTGTCTTCTGGATATGACTGTGAGGTGCAGTCATTGTCAAAATGAATAACTTTTTCACCCATCTTGATAGAGGAATTAGTCCAAGCTGATTTCAGCATTAAGTTCTTATCTTGCGAGGAATGAAATCAAACTATTATAGACCTGCAGTTAGATGAACTCAGAGATGAAGCTGGATTTGCCAGGGACCAATGAGCCCTCTCAGTTCCAAAAGAGAGGGATTTAGGCATGTTTAGTGCTGATGAAAACCACTTATTGAGGAGCTGAATCTGTTAGCACCCTCTTCCTTCTCAGGAATTCCATATATTCTTATGTTATTCCTCTTTGATCTACTTTCAAGGTCTTCCAGTTTCTCAATCACCCTGGTGTTTTGTTTCAGAAGAAATTCATTGTGATGTTCATTTTCTGTCACTGTAGTATCTAGGTCAGTTACTGTTTCCTCTAAGGCAAGAATCTGATCAGATTGTTTTTTTTTTTTTTACTATTCCATTTAGAAGTTCCAGTTGTTTACTGCATTCTTGTTTGATAATATCCATTTTGTTTTCGAATTTGTCCATTTTTAGTGACAGTTCTTGTTTGTTTGTTATTATAAGATGTAGATCTTTCTTCACTGCACTTTGCTGGTGTGGGTTCTTTGAGTTGCTCATCTTGAGATCTCCAGTAGAAAACTTTTTGACAGGAATAATTAAAAAATTCTCTTGACTATGTATTAATTTTTAGAAAATAATAAAGAGTCTATGTTAATCTAACTTTTAGTATACTTTTAGTTAGATTTTTTATAAAAAATAAAGTATATTTCCTGTCAGGATATTAAAATCTAAACAGAGCTATGCATTTCTACTGTCAGACTGGCATCTTGGCCACACCCCCTGCTAGACATTTTTCTGAATCCCAAGGTATATGACACTTACTGTTGAAAATAACACTTAAAACTTGCAGATACAGCCAGATTAATAAATAAACATGTCGACTCCTGTTGTATGTTCAATGAAGCATTTGTGGCTTAACATAGAACAGATTCTGCTGCACATATGGAGAATAAGGAACAAACTAGTACAGAAACAACAAAATTAATGTTTATGTGTTTTCTCTATTATTATTTTGTTATGGTAACAATGGCTGCATTAAAAAGGTAGAAGGTTGTGCTTTTGTATTATTGTATTGGAGAGAGCGTTATTTTATTAATTTATTTTTTATTTTTTTTTTTATTTTTATTTTACATTTGTTGGCTCGGCTAGTCTAGCTGGATACATGTCCATTTTCAGTAGAGGCCCATGGAGATAAGCTCCAAGCATTAGTAAATTACAAAAAAAGATTACAATAATTAAAAATGACTAAATTCAAATACAAAGAGATTAAAAATGATTTGAGAGAATCAAAATTGTTTCTATGAATAATGGCTCGCAGTCTGTGCAAGGTTTAAAATACAATATAAAAGTAAAAATTGTGTCTATGAATAATATCTCACAGTGTATGCAAAGGTTAGAAATACAATCGAGTACAAGAACACTCAGAATTCTAAAGTAATGATTTGTAGGTCAGAGAAAGAGAAAGAGAGAAAGGCAGAATAAAGAAAAACACAAGGGCTAGAATAAAGGTAGATTCTATTGATTAAAGCTGTTATTTATTTATTACTACTCCTTTCCTGGTACTGCTTTATTTATTTATTTATATTTTTATTCTAAACACTTGCCTCATATATCTTGATTAGTTAGTTGCTGTTTACAAGGCTGCACAGAGCAGAATGTGTCATTTTCTAGTAGAAAATTAGCTTTCCACCACTACCAGCAGCACCAACTTCTTCTTCTTTCGGCTTTTCCTTGTTAGGGGTCGCCACAGCGGATCACCTGTCTGCTCATGATTGGCAGTGGAGTTTTATGGTGTCGAGTTGCCAGCCTGGCGCCCAAACTTCCACAGAAGGCACACACACGCACACACTCACACCTAGGGCCAATTCAGAGTGTCCAATCCACCTACAGCATGTCTTTGGGATATGGGAGGAAACCAGAGCACCCGGAGGAAACCCACGCGACCACAGGGAGGACATGCAGACTCCGCACAGAAGGCACCCCAGCCGAGAATCGAACCAGAGAACTTCTTGCTGTGAGGTTGCAATGCTAACCACTGCACCACCGTGGCCGCCACTACCAGCAGCACCAATGACAATGAAAAATTATATGATAGCTAACATTGTTAGCAAGCAGCAGAGTCAGAGCTACAAAGTGGAAGTGAAGTAACTCTAACAGTAGAAGTGACATTTCATTGTTTACTAACTCTTGCACTGCAGGGAACATTTCTGCTATGTTTGTGACCCTCAGAGATGCATATTGCTTATAGCAGTGCTTACAGCTATGCCAAAGGAGTTTTATTAACTGTGGCAAAGTGAAAGTTATATTAGAGCAGATACTGTATGATATGTTCTTTCTAGGGGAAAATTTGTATAAACCTTGAAAATGTTTTCAAATATTTTATGAATTAAATAAGATGACAAAAATATGATTCCAACTAATAAGTTACCTAAATTAGATTTCTAAATCAGTATAATATAAAGCCACATAAACAATTCATATGAATACATTGAACAAATCACATAACAGTATATTAAAAAATAATTATATTACATTAAAAGGCAGAGTTATTCACAGATATCTCCAAACATTCTAAGATTCTGCAGGGAACGCATTAAACAAGTTTCTGCCAATGTGGTGGTAGAATTGTAATAGTGATACAGCTTCCAGTTGCAGGTGATACTTGATTTTCACCAAAGTATGAACATATTTCAATTTAAGGATTATTAGCTTGACCTATGAAACAAATAATTTCACTTTATATATTAATTTCAGGCCTATATTATGTGATCGAACATTTAGTTAATCGAATAACTAAACGTCGAGCACTAAACGTCGAAGACCCAAAACCACGAACAGCAGTTTCCACTATGGGAAACAATGTCGTATCCTCATTAAAAAAAAAAAAAAAAAACAATAAACACAAATTAAGTGGGGGGCTTTGCCCCCCACATCCCCCCTAACTAAATATACCAACTCCGAGATTGCTCCACATTGAAAACAGGGCAAAATCCATGTAACGGCCAAATTACTTGTTTCCCTGACTGGAAACTGCTGTTCTCAGTTTTGGGTCTTCGACGTTTAGTGATTGACGTTTAGTTATTTGACTAACTAAACATTCAATCACATAATATAGACTCTTAATTTTCTAGTCAAAGGGATAAAGGTGGCATTGTATTTTACCTGAGCAAAATGTTTTGTTAAATTTACAGAACAGTTCAGATGATGTGCTTCCAATGTTGCAGTTTTTGGGGTTCTGCCTTGCTCACTGTCAGCAGTAAACTTTTAGATAACATAACTCATCCAGACATTAGTAGTTGCACTATTCCCTAAATTTGAGATTTTCTGTTGCAACAGACAGCACAAGCAGAAGTGTTCTGATCTGTATCAAAGAGGAGCCCATTAAAAGCAACTGGCTCACTATGTGGTGAAAGCAGCTGTATTACTACTAAAAGCAGAACAATGTCTCATCCTTCTGCTGAATACTAAGTTCTGACATTATTAAATCATTACTAAAGTGACTTGTTCTTTACATGACTAATGGAAATCTGCCCTGGCCCCTTAAGAGACTGAGTAATCGCATTGCACTAATAGTCCCAATTTGAATACTTTACAGCATGATAGAAATCATTCATGTTACATTCAAAAGCAGCCTAAGTCATCCAAGCTGATGTCAAGTACAAACTCAGTTTGCACCCATTCATGTGTTTTCTGCATCTTATATTTTATAACTAGACAGCTTCTGTTAATCAGACCCACTTTCTAAAAGACAACCCATGAAAACCCAGTCCTATTCTTAATACAGTTTCTAAATACATTTGTGGAGAATTATAAAGAAATAATTTAAGACTGTAACACTAAGCTTCTTATGAATTGTTTAGTAGAGATGGGGACATATGTATATGTAGCAGAATGTCAGACCATGGTCTGATCATTATGAAAGCAACCAAGTAATACATTTATCTCTTTTCTAAATAGTTTGAATAAACTAATAGATAGAATAATGTTGAAAATGAACTACAGTGTTTGAATCTGCAAAATAAAAAGGCATATGTATAAGCCTAATGAATTTAGAACAGTCTTCAGTAAAGAGGATTCTTTGTGAAAGAATTTATTTAGAAGGGGGCATGCGAACTACTGAGTGGAACAAAATTAGTGATTTGTAACATGGTCTTTGGAAATGACCCTCTCTGTCTGGGAAGGACAAGGAACCTGAGACAAGACTGTGATGATAAAGTTTAAGTGCTCAGACTGGTGGCCAACATTAGACATATAAAACATAACAGGGCACCCAAAAGGTTAGAGGTAAAAGCAATTTAATGCATTTGAAGTGTAACCTAACTCCCTTCTCTCCCATGTATTTATTACTGGGGAAAGCTGGCAGCAGATTTCCCTGAGGATTCCCAGTTATGGAAGATTCAAAATCCTTTACCCAGCTCATCATGTTCCCAGACATCAAACACTGTAATAAAAAACACATGGAATTCAGTTTGACCCAAACCTGTAAATTCATTCAATTATTTTTCTTAAACATTCCTGTCTGCTATCCTTCTTTAGGATTAGAGAAAGTGAACATGCAACAGCACTTTCTGCTATCTTTCTCTAGTGAACAGCGGAAGAGAATAAGTGTGTATATGCATGTAGTTGCACGTATATGTGTGAGTGTGTGCATGTGTGTGTGTGTGTGGGGGGGGGGGGGTGCCTGCTCTGTATAATTTAACTGACAGCAATGACAGGTAATTGACATTATGGACTTCACTTTACAGCAGCTTAAATAACAAGGCAGCTTTTTAATATATTCTATACTTTTCATATTTCTCTATATGTGTGGCAATTAGAGTTAAGACCAAGTATGAACTATATCTTATTTTCACAGAATGGAGTAGTTCTGCTGTTAACAGCCTATAACACACAAGGACTCTATAAGTCAGTTTTCTCCCACATTTAAACAGTGTTCTACAGAATATAGTTATCCGAGTATCATTCATTCTTTTGAAACACAAGTGCTTGAATCATCCAAATGTGAGCAATGCATTTCAAAAATAAAGTTTTCTCTGCATTCAACAAATAGCAAAGAAAGAATGACAAATACTTTAGTTTTATACAAAAAAGAAAACATGTATTTTCCTTTTTTGAGACCCTGGTGGTAATTTTATTAAACAGCTGAGCAGTGGAAGTAATACCCCTGTATAAAAAACTAACTCCAGACAAATGGCCACTCACAATCTTTTGATCATAGATTTTGTGCATTTCTTGCATAATGTTTGATATTTTTAGAAGGTCCATCATTTAGTAAACTGCCTAGTTAATTGCATGGTTTCTATTACAACCTGGAGGTGTTGTTTTCATGAGATGATCATCTTCCATTTACAAATATGTTTCCTTTTACTAATCAGCAGTTCTGAACATGAGACCATAGTGTACCAGCATAAATTTGATTCTCAGCATGTATAAGAAAAATGAGCTGTCATTAAAAATAATCACCACAGTATATATATATATATATATATATATATATATATATATATTTTTGGCAGAGGTTCAGGGAATAAATCTTCACTACAATTAAAAGTCTAAATATGTATTTACATAGTAAAGTAGAACATTTACATAATCAGCTTTGCAGAAATTCCTATATACATTTACACAACATTCATAAAATGTATTTACATCATAAAATATGATAGTTTCATAATCATCTTTGCAGAGATTCATAAATGCATTACCACAACATTTATAGCATTACATTTTAATCTTAGTAGAAATGTTGATGTGAGGTGAAATAATACTTTCTGTGTGTGCCTTAAAGATTAGATAAGTTTCTGTAGATATGAAGATTTTTGATGGAATCATTGGTATGTCCTGTCTTCCAGGCTTTATCCCTGTGGAGCATTAATTTATTGGTTTTGAGTAAAAGGCATGGGGCGGGTTTAGTCATAAAGCATTTTCTTCTTTGGAAAGCTTGGATGTTTAGGATAGAGAGAAAGATGGTACTGAAATTCTGCTTTGCATCAATCAATGGTGGAAGTTTAAGTTGAGACCAGGAGCATTGTTTGAGGGTATTTATGAAGCTGGCTTTGCTGAAGATTTTTACATTTCTGAATATATTGTACTGGATGTTTTTTTTTTTTTTTTGTCATGGCAGATGGCAAAACTGGCATGGCAGTCACTCAGTAACTCTGGTAATATATCTAATCATCTTTGCAGAGATTCATAAATGCATTACCACAACATTTATAGCATTACATTTTAATCTTAGTAGAAATGTTGATATGAGGTGAAATAATACTTTCTGTGTGTGCCTTAAAGATTAGATAAGTTTCTGTAGATATGAAGATTTTTGATGGTATCATTGGTATGTCCTGTCTACCAGGCTTTATCCCTGTGGAGCATTAATTTATTGGTTTTGAGTAAAAGGCATGGGGCGGGTTTAGTCATAAAGCATTTTCTTCTTTGGAAAGCTTGGATGTTTAGGATAGAGAGAAAGATGGTACTGAAATTTTGCTTTGCATCAATCAATGGTGGAAGTTTAAGTTGAGACCAGGAGCATTGTTTGAGGGTATTTATGAAGCTGGCTTTGCTGAAGATTTTTAAATTTCTGAATATATTGTACTGGATGTTTTTTTTTTTGTCATGGCAGATGGCAAAACTGGCATGGCGGTCACTCAGTAACTCTGGTAATATATCTGAGGCTGGTTGGTACTTAATATCTGGATAATAATATCCATTATGTTGTTTATATTTTGTTTGGTTGGGGTGGTTATTAGTTTGGTGAAGCTGATGGGTTGTGTAATGTATCTGCCTGTGAGAGGTTTGGAGATGGGCCAGTTCTCCAAGGATAAGATTTTCCTGGGAGATGTTGGTGAATGCACAGAATAGTAAGTCTTCAAGGGTAGAGTGGTTGTTTTTTGGGGGCATATTCACAATGATAATGCATATAGATTTGTTTTGGTTTAACTTCAGAAGTACAGGTAGTATTTCTGCATTGTTGAAGGAGGGTAGTTGCGTGAGGAAGGGTATTATCGTTAGGTTGTTTGAGAAGATTATGGCCACTGTTCCTCAATCTTTTGTTTTTCTGCCAAATCTATAGATACTATATCCTTAGGAAAGAATGCCAGTGTCAGAAAAATTTGGTTCTAACCAAGCCTCAGTAACCATTATTATGTCTTCGGCTTGGTGAGCTATGCAGTAGTTGGAATCAGAGCATTTGTTGTCAATACTTAGTATACTAATGTGTTTTAGCTTAGAGTTAAGTATGAATTTGTGTGGTTATTTGGTGGGAGTGTTTGATGCTTTGTTGGATTTTGGGATTGAACAGAATGCAGGGCATAGGTTGGGTATAAGTCGTCCATTAGCAGAACTGGGTTTAATGGATGAAATCATGTAATGTGCTGTTTATTGCTAGACTGGTATTATACTAATGTTGAGCATTGCTTTCTTTTTTTACTAGAATGAAGTAGGAGAAGCTTAAGTTAACGGGAGTTAAGTGAAAGAGATTAGACTAGATGAGATATTTGAGTAGTACATGGTTAGTGTTGCCAGAAAAGTATGGGGCTTAGTGGGAGTTAGACTGGAAATGCAAGGATAGTGGTAAGAAGAGAGGATAGAGAGGGATAGTGTGATTGAGAAGTATGTGTGTAAGAAGAACATGATGAATTATATAAGTTTTTTTCAAACGAGAGAGGTTAGCTAATGTGGTATAGACATTTGTATTGACGGCAGACTTAAATATTTAGGTTAGATAAGTGATTGTCGTAGTAGTAGTGATGGTTTTGGCTGCATCTAGAGAGAGCTATGGGTAGCAGTTGGAAGTACAGTCAGGTTATTAATGTAGAAGCTAGGCGGTGTGTAATTTGCTGTATGTCGAGGAGGAAGCTGAGAAATGAGGGCTGGATAAGGCTTTTAAGCATATGAGTGGATGTTTTTGATAACAATGACAGAGATTGTGGAGAGAAGGTTGTTTGTGTATTAAGAGATGAGTAAACAGACTGTTGTAAGCTTAGTTTAATAGTGTGAATATTTTTGATTGCACTTGGTGAAGGTGTATTATTGGCGCTAGCAGAAAAGGGGACTGACTTTGAGTTTATAAGTTAACAGTAACATATGGGATGGAGTATGCAGTTTTCAGCTATTATGGTAAAGCTAGATGATTTTTGGATGTAACAGAAGGGACGGAGGGTGTGGTTTTATGTTATTGTAGTGAAGCCAGATGACTGACAGAAGTGACCAATAGGAGGGATTAATGGGAGTTGTCGGTCTATTTAAATATACAGCGAAGGGTATATATGTATATATTAGCCATTTGTATTGCTGGCAAAAATAATAGTTCCCTGAATCAGCTTTTTTTTCAGTTTTTAAATGCAGCTGTATTTCTAAAGAAAATACAGAATAAGAGTAACATAAAGCAAACAGGGTTATTCATGAAGTCCTACTTCATTTCATAAGTTTTGGTATTCTAAAGCACACAGATGTTTTCTCTTAAAGATAGCCAGCAATCAAACAGAACTTAACACTTTTACTTATCCCAGTTCTCTAATAAAGAAACTTTTACCCTACATGCACAAATAATTCTATCAGGTTTTCTTCTTATAATAATCATCTCTTGTCCTCTTTTGCAGTTTTTTTAGGAACACTTTCCTCAATGTCTTCTTCACATGTGCCTGTCGGAGACTTCTGCTGAGATTCATCTCTAGTCCCAGATGTTAGGGGTCTCATTGACTTCAGTAGGAATGGCCATAATGTATCCCAAAATGCAACTGCTCCCTATTACTTGTCATGGAAAGACTCACATGGTTTTTTCACTTGCTCAGTATATCTTAGGAATTCTGCAGTTCCTTTCTATGACACATTCTTGCTGAAGCAATCACAGTGGACCAAACCTCACAAGAGTGTGCTTTACAGATTCATTAATTTCCAAGCTACAACATATATACATAAGTGGCAGTAGCAATGAGTCAACACTTATCACACTCTCCTTTGGTGCTGGAAGCTCAGAAGGCTGTGGCTTGTATTCCCATTACAGGAAGTTGGATTATTTTCAAAATTATTGTCATCGCAGTGCAGCATTGGGGGGTGCATCACTTCTGAATGTGCTATATTTCAAAAGAGTTGTTAAGCTGAGGTCCCATCTGTTTGACTTTGTAGTAGCTCAGCTAGCTGCAAAAAAAAAAAAAAAATCACATAGCAATTATCAAAAAGAGTAGGGGAAGTTTCCCTGTTGCCCTTGCCAAATCTCCCCTTGTTGTGCAAATACCACCCTGGATCTCCCCTGAAAAGATGCATCCTAGCTTTGTGGGACTATCATGGTCAACAACCCATAAATAAATTAATACACATATATATGGAGTTTGTAGCATTTATGTCAGTACAAGCACAGACCATGGTCTCTAGATGCCAATTTGTATTTCAAAATAGACTTTATTCATAAGGGACAACCAAAATAATGAAGCTTTGTATAATAGGGAATAATAAAACACAATTCTAAGCTTATGTCCTGTTGTACAAGCTTCTAATTTTTCACACATTTCAAGCCTTCAGGTACAGTACAACATCACTTACAGAAATAAAATTGTTTTCTGTTGGTTCCTGAAAACACAAAGTTTTCAAACTCAAGAAGAATACTGTTCACCTTTGAACATTCCATTGCTAGAATGGACTAAGCCCGGTTCCTTCCTTTCAGTAGCTTCCATGAAAATGCCTAACACAATTCTTCCATGCTTTAGAATACAGGGATACAGGACATGGCATCAGTGCTCTTTCTCTCTCTTTCTCTGCCTCTCTCTCCCTCTAAAGTTCCATAAATTAGTGCACCCAATCTTTCTGTGTAGCAGTTCTTCCAACTGTCTCTTTCAAAGAAACAAGAGTTTTCCTTCATCCACTCTCTTTTAGAGGAATAGGAGTGGGGTTTCCTTCACTTGGTCCTTTTACAGCTAGTGCATCACATAACCCCCAACTGTAGATCTTGAGGTATAAGTATAACAGATCATCCAAAGCCTGCCTCAAATAACATACGATCTCAGTGGCCATAGTGTTATCATCCTTCTAGATATTAGTTTATATAGAAGAACACTCTTTAGGATAATTTCATGCAGAATGTCCACTGAGGTCTGACATAGAATTATGGTCACCTCATAAAAATCCATAGTTTTCTTTTCTGGACTCTTATTTGGTATATGGACATAGGAATTCCTCAATTCTTTCTCAAAGGAAAACCTTAGTTCTACATCTTGAACAAATTTGCCAGGCACCTGAAGCAATATCCTTTTAATGGTCACCACACGATACAAGTAATAAAAAGATTTTAATGTATGAGCACTTTCATTTTAAAGTAAAATAAAACTTCCTCAGATACATTCACCATACATAGAAACCACAGTTAAAAATCCTGGATAAAAAAATCGTGATTTCATTCCTTAGAATTTTCACGTGATCGATGCATACAAAAAATACAACAGATAAACTTTAACTCTTGCAATTAAATCATTAATACACATTCTGAGATTCAAAGATGGCTGCTGTTCTGTGAACACTGCTGAACTGCAGCTCTCCATTTAACCTGAGGAAATCTAAACCCTGAGTGGATACTATAAAGATTTTTAACATCAAATATTTGATAAAATAACTTCAACTACATTTTACTATCCTGTATTAAGAAGAAAAACAGGAAAAAAGGAATATATTTCACTGGATTACATAAGATTATCTGGCTCTGCAGAGAGAAGTAAACAAAGGAACCATGTGCTTTCTATACTGCAAGTTTTTGTGTTTTAACAACATTTCAAAAGAGGAAAAAAACATGGATATAACCACTACCAAAACAAAACTTTCGGAATTACAGTCACCAGAAAAAGATGTGATTTCTAAACAACAGAAAATTACTAAAATACAGGAACAACAGAAACCAGGTACTAAAACTAAATCTGAGCAAGCATTAAACATGGAAGACATCAGAAATGCTCTGCTACCCATACAAGAAGCTCTGAAGGAACTGACTTGTCAAATACAAACATTTGGAAATTCATGTACTCAGTTGCTGGAAAGAATGGATAAGATGGAAGCTCAAATTTCTGAAAATAAGGATAAACTAACTTTACTCAAAAAAAAAACTAATCTACATGATGTGGATATACAGGCTATGCAAAGCAAACTTACGGACTTAGAAGCAAGATCCAGGAGAAACAACATTATTATTAGAGGGATTCCAGAATCTATTCAGTATAATGAATTAATTCCATCCATACTACAAATATTTGCAGTGCTTCTAAATGACTCTGATATGGTGAAACAAATTATTATTGAAAGAGCACACAGAGCTCTGAGAGAGTTACAAGCATCTAACTTTCCTAGACCTGTATATGTGAAAATACTTAATTATCAAAATGTAAACAGAATGCTTACTACTGCAAAACAAAGTGGAGGCTATATCATGTGGAAAAATAATAAAATATCCCTGACACAGGATCTACCTATACAGGTCAGACAAGCTAGACAGTCTTTGTCTCCATACTGCAAATTTCTTATTGACAAACAAATTAAGTTTCAAATGAAATACCCTAATATGCTTATATGGATGGGACTAAACATGCTATTTCCACCAAAAATGAGGCAAGAAATCTGTTTCTAAAAGTTTTCAAGGCTTTACCTGCATCAGAGACTTGAATTGAACTCTCATTGGGATTGGCATGCTGCTGAGGTCGGATCCATTGTTTACTGTGCCTCGAGGACTGGGTAATCCTTTGTTTTTGTTTGTAAAGCTTTAGGCCTTCTCCTGAGTAATAAAACAGTTTGTTTTTGCTTATCTTGATTATCTGCACTTGTTTCCCAATGTTTTATGGCTTCTACGAACTGTTTTCGCTGAGGAGGAAGACAGAAAATGCCTAAAATGCTGTCGTGGGTGCAGATTTCGTTGTGACACTTCCGGGAGTCTGTCTGTAAAAGCGGTCCCCCATCGTGAATATTTCACAGAGTTTCCAGGCTTGGTAAACCGAAGGGAACTGTTTTAAACACTTTTTTGCTTATTTAACATTAAAATAACATTGTTGTATGGTAAATTAAGCACATAGGCACATTTTATATACTTCCCTTATAAATGTTTATTTAGAATCTTGTAGTTATATTATTTCATAGGTTCATAGGTTCATAGGTTCATACTAGACTATCTGCCCGAGGGCATTTACAAGCCTAGCCCATAGTTTTGTGGCTTGCGCCACCCCTTTAGTATGGGGAACTATACCCATTATTTTGCTGTGCCTCTGTTGAGCAGTGACACTGAGGTAATCCCTGGGGTATATCTGCGATCTCCCATCCATTGGTCAAGATTTCCCTTGAACAAGGCCAGCGAGGTGCTCTGCCTCACATATACCGGGATTTTATTCCACAGCATAGGGAGTCTTTGGGTGATGAATCTATCCCTCCAGCAATTTAGAGAGGGTGCAGGGTTTAGTAATGTTTGTATAACTATACTTGTCATTATAGTCTTTAATGTACTGTGTAGAGATGATAATCTATTATGTTAATTAGTTAGTAGTTTGCTTTAATATAAAACTATAATAGTGTGAATTTGTAACCAGGGATATTAGTAGTTAGTAGTTAGCTGTATACTTATTTTAGTATAGGGTTATATTCTAGCATGGGTTTTTTTTTTTTTTCTTTCTCTCTAGGTTATATTCATAGTAAAATGATAACTCTGTGTACACATGAAGTCTTTTTTATATGTTATTTCTTTTTTTTTTTTTTTGCATGCGATTTATGTATAGACAGCTAATCCAATTATTAAAACTTTCTTTTTTCGCTTTATTTTTTATATGTACTGTAATATTATAATTTCAATATTGATTTGCTTAAATAATAGTTAACCAAGGAGCTGTAGATCATGACAGTGCTTGTTAGGGAATGTTTAGTTTAGGCTTTGTCATAGTTAAGTTAGATTATTTAGGTCTTAACTGTGGAACATGTTTGAAATTTTATAATATGGTGTTTTTATATTTGTTTCTTCTCTCAAACCTTTTGTTATTCCATGTTATACAAGACCTATAAATGTCCTGGTCTGGGGTTATAGTGGGTAAGCACTGGTGTAGGACGGGATATAAGGGTTGCTTCCAGACTATGTATGGTTTTGAATTTACTTTATTTTTCTTTTATGTTTTCTCTCCAAAACCTTCATTGTACAGCCAATCTTGGAAATGTGGGAATTAGACTCATGGAATGCTAAAGGGCTCCAGAACTTAAAGAAGAGGAAATTATTGTTACATGTTTTATTGCAGACTAAGGCGTGGTTTATTTTACTTCAAGAAATGCATTTAATGAATGATCAATGGGTTGATATTAAAAAAAAGAAGTGGATCAGAGAAGTAGTAGCATCGGAAGGTAAGTCAAATAGTGCTGGGGTAGCTATTATTATTAAAGATCAATACAAGGAAAAAATGTTGGATTCTAACACACATAAAGATGGGCGATGGTGCTATGTTATTCTTGCATCTACCCTATTTGATAAACCTATTTTACTTTTAAATATTTATGCGCCCTGTAATGATCAATAAATATTTATAACATCAATGTACTCAATTATAACACAATTTGATAGATATTATGTAATTATTGGAGGTGATTGGAATGCTTACCAAAATCCGAAGTTGGATAGATCTTGCCCACAAAGAGCATTTAATAAGCAGACTGCATTAGCACTGAATGATATTAAAGAGGATTTTCAACTTTATGACCCTTTTCACTATTTGAACAATGTTAATAGCACAAATAATTTTATATTTTATTCCCCATGTCATAAAATGTGATCCAGAATAGATTTCTTTATGATTTCAAGAAAATTGATTAACCTAGAACCTATAGTTGCTATAAATGCACGTTATCTGTCAGATCACTTGAAAATCTCGCTGAGTTTTGCTAAGGAGGTAAAGGATACCTTGTGACAAAGAGGTTATAATTGGTCACTTAACCCAAATTTGCTGAATAAGGAAGAAATAATACAAGAAATTACAAATTACCTTAAAGATTTATTGGCTGGTCTAAAGAAACAACAATATAGCCCGGATATTGAATGGGCGACAGTTAAAACGCAAATAAGAGGGATCTTTTTGCAAAAAGCTTCTTATTATAAAAAATACTAAACAGGGATATTAAAAATTTAGAAACAAAAATTAAACTACTTGATCAAGAACTGATTCGGAATTTTAATGAACAAACAGAGAAGGAACTGCTTAAATGTCAAAAGGATCTCTTCTTAATTCAAAATAGTAGATTAACATTTCAAGAATATAAGACGCTGGTGAGGTACGGTAATCATGTTCAAACACCATTGAGAGCATTAGCTAGGATCATTAATCATTCGAAAACAACAGTGCAGATTTCAGAAATACAATTTAATAATATTATATATTCTAAAACAGAGGCTCTCATTAATATTTTTGAGGGAATATATACTAGTATTTATGATGGGCAAAAGGATATGTCCTCACACAGAATTTATGAAAAATTTTTGCAATCAATTAAGTTTCCAAAAATAGGAGAGGATATTAAAAATGACTTGGTCAAACCGATATCCAAATAAGAAGTAGTATATATAATTCAACATATGAAATCACATAAATCACCAGGTCCTGATGGGTTGACAGTGGAGTTTTATAAAAGGTTTGCATATACTTTCGGTAAGATACTTTCAGTTGTATTTAACTACATAATTAGGAATAAAATTAGTGATCCTCATCTTAATGCTTCAAAAACTATTTTTATACATAAAGCCAATTCAGATCCCCAAAACCCTGATAATTATAGACCAATATCATTAATAAATGTAGATATGAAAATTCTAACCACTATTATAGCATCTAGACTGAAGAAAATCATGACTCATATAATATCTAAAGAACAGGCTGGATTTATGGCAGGTAGACAAGCCAGTGACAATACACTTACATTACATACTATGATAACACATGCTAAACAAAATAATCTTAATGTGTATGCCCTTATAATTGATGCACAGAAGGCCTTTGATAGGATTGATACAAATTTTTTGTTTGATCTTTTACGTTATTTTAATATTTCCCATGAGTTTGTTCAAATGTTACAAATATTATATAGTAATCCCTATACTACACTGTATATTAATAAAAGTTTATCTAAAAGAATACAGATTAAGACTGGAACACGCCAGGGCTGCCCTTTGTCCCCTTTACTATTTAATCTTTATCTTGAACCTTTATTCTTATATATTAAGCAGAATGTCTATCATAATGTCCCAATAATTTATGGAACCAAAATATTAATGGCAGCTTTTGCTGATGATCTTAACATTTATTGTGCATCTCCAATATCAGATACTGAAAAATTATTGAAGGCTGTTAATGACTTTTCAGAAGTCTCTAACTATAAAATTAACTTGAAAAAAAACAATATCTTCCCTTTAAAAACACCTAAACTTTTTTCACTATTACCTTTGGTTGGGCAGGTAACATTTAAAGAAAATATTAAATACTTAGGTATTGAGTTTTCTACAGATAATACAGACTTCTACAATAATAATATTAAAACAATTTGGGACCAAATAATTTCTGATTTTGGGAGGTGGAAAAATTTACGACTGCCAGTATTAGCAAAAGTTTCAATTGTTAAAATGAATGTATTACCCCGGCTATTATATATTTCCAGGTCAGCCCAACTAAAACTTTCAAAGACATTTTTTAAACAAATTCATAAAGAATTGGCTAAATTCATTTGGGAACCAAAAAAAACCAGGATTTCTTATGATAAATTAATGACCCCAAAAAATAGAGGAGGACTGGAGTTGCCTAATTTTGAAATGTATTATTTAATCCTAAACTCTAATAGAATTCTAAGAATTGCCAACTATGATATCACTAGTACTAAGTGGACACCAACTTGCGTGATCTTGAATTATAAATATATTTCAAAGTTGAATATTAATCCAAAAGCAATACCTTTTTTAGGTACAGATACTTTGAAATTATATGGGATTATTGAACACATTAAAATGGACATAATTTCTTTTCAAGACTTATTTCAAGCATTAGATCTGGTTCAGTATATGATGGTTTTTCAACCCTTTCATAGGAATCCTAATTTAAAATTGAATAATCAATTAATTGATCTTAAAAAGTTTCCATTAATAGTTAATTTAACTTTGATTGATACATATAAATATCTTGAATTTTCGGCCAACCAAATAAGACAAGAATTTAACCTACCTAAAAATTATCTTGTTATTATGAGACAAATTAAAGAACTTGCTATAAGTTACTTTAAAAATTTTAAACCTGAAGATGAGACTGTGAATAAATGCTCTGATTTGTGGCAAGCTCTCCGACAGGATATTAAATATACAACAACAACAAATAAATTAATTAAAGAATTTAGATTTCATGATAAAGTTTTGTTATCAAACTATTGGGAAGAGAAAATCCTAGTGACAGACAAAAGTATTATGTTAAAAGCAATTGACTTGACTATCAAATCTACTTCTCTTCAAAAATTGATATATATATATATATATATATATATATATATATATATATATATATAGATATATATATATATATATATACCCAGATGATGATATGGAATAATGCATATTATACACACCTTACCCTGCATAAATTTAACTCTAAAAACTCTCCAACTTGTCCATATTGTAAGAATCAATTGGCTGATCTTCTTCATATGTTCTGGAGCTGTAAATGCATATACAAGCTTTGGAATTCCCTTAAGATTCAACTTCAGAAGATGGGTTACCAAAGCACAACATTGTCATGGAAATTTATGATTTTGCATGTTCCCCCGAAAGAACTCCCTAGATCACAAAGTATTATATATATTAATATTTTTATTAATGAAGCTTTATATAGCCATGAATTGGTTAGACCCATCTAAAACATCATGGGAAAACTTTAGAGTTTTGGCAACAAGGCATATATTATCTCATAAACTACTTTTAAATCCGCGTAATAAAAATATTAATAATCCAAAAATTTGGGAACAGATATTTAATATTATACTAACATAATACTTTTAACTTGAAGGTATTAACAATTATTTATATGTTTGGAGAGAATTTTGTAATCAAACTGTCTATTACTTGAAATGTTATTAATTACTCTTTGTTTTTCTTCTATTATTAATGTTTCACATGGAAGCATTCTTGTAAATATTGTATATTTGTTTGGTGTGATGGTTAGTGATATTAGTTTGTAGTTTTTTTTTTTTTTTAATTTGTTCTTGTTTATAATGATGTATGAAAATAATATAATAATAAAGATTTATTATGGAAGAAAAAACATTAATATACATTCTACAATGCATTCTAAAATTCATAAAATATCCCCAATCACCCCAAATGATATTTATAGTTAGTATAAAAAAAAAAATATATATATATATATATATATATATATATATATATATATATATATATATTGGTCTACCTGAGATGGTTGACAAGTCATTTGATTGACTCTCATTTGGTCGACAATTCATTTGGTTGACAGGCAGATTTGCCCCCCTCCCCAATGTTGTGCGACCCTGGAGTTTATATATATAGTTAGGGGGGGTGTGGGGGGCTTCGCCCCCCACATAACATGCTTGTCGACCAAATGAGAGTCTATCAAATGGCTTGTCGACCATCTCAGGTAGACCCATATATATATATATATATATATATATATATATATATATATATATATATATAGGGTCTATATTATATATTTGAAGCTTCAAAATGTCGAATCTCATATATTCAACAACATATGAGTGAAACTTGAATCTTCAAATATATAATAAAAATGTAAAAAAAAAAAAAAACACTTACCTTAATGCTCTGAGCAGGGGGGCAAGCCCCCCTGCACCCCCCACACACACTACTTAAATATACCAACAAAGTGCAAAAAAGGGAAATTTTCTCATTCTGCATGCATGGAGCTATTGTCTTTCACCTTCAAACTTTTCAAAGTTTGATCATATAGTGTCGACCATATGACATTCGAACTTTGAAACATTTGGCAATTTAACGGGGACCCTATACATATATATATATATATATATATATATATATATATATATATATATATATATATATATATTTTATACTTACCAAACTTATTTATAAAATTATAACTTTGTAAAACTGTGCAATCTTCCTACAGCATATTGTTTGAAATGTGCCCCTAAGACAGTCAAAAAAGTATTGACCATTTGGTTTAATAAACAATCTATATATATTTAATAAAGATATTTTTTATAAATGAGAGTGGTTTCTATGTATGGTGAATGTATCTGAGAAAGTTTTATTTTGTTATAAAATGAAAGTGCTCATACATTAAACTTTTTTTACTAATTGTATCGTATTGTCCGTGTCTTGACCATAACAGGATATTGCTTTAGGTGCTTGCCAGATTTCTTCATTTATTTAGTTTGTCTGTGTCTTTTCAGTTTTCATAGTTGTACATCTTGGTAGACCTAATTTATAGTTGCTTCCTCCTACAAGAGATAACAGCTTAGCTGTCATTTTACACTGTTAGATGGTTGTATGGATTCTCTTGACTTCACAGTTCCAGGCATTACTAAATCTTTGTATGGAAGTTCCTTTATTTGTAGATGGTTACAGACTTATTGTACCTGCCCTTCTTTCTAAATCTTATGTTTGCTGGACATTTAAAACTCATTTCCATGCTGTCCCTTTGTACCCTCCTGGTACATGTAAGTCCTCTTGTAGTTCTGTGCTAACAGCTTTTCCTTTTGTAATCTTTTCACAAACTTTCTTCACATAAGAAATCATCTTCACTTTATCTTCCTTGATGGTTTGGCTTGCCTTCATCAGTTTGGTCAATGCATCCTTCTCCATGAGCACAGCATTAATTTCTTGGCTATAAGACACAAACTTTTGTTCATTAGCTTTACCTTACTACTTCATGATTCTTTTGTTGCAGTTCTTTCATTTGCATGCCTAGGGTTTGTGGTTCTTTGTGGTTATTTGGTTATTTGTACTTACTTCCATTAAAGCTTTGGACATTGAGGGTATCTAAATCAATAAACACCTTTTGTACAAGATTTGCTTATTCTCTTTGATTGGGGTTCTCTCAAAAGTCTCTCTCAATAGTTAGCATGCTGGCAAAGTTTTCATGCACTGACACTTGATTAGCACATTTATGAATGAGCCCCTTCTCTGCTTCCAGTGAATTTTCTCAACATCTGTATTCAGCCTGACATAGGCTACAGCCTCATTGAATACTGTTAGCAAATTAATAGATTAAGGCAGCTAGCTGTCTAGGTGGTTCATCTAACTACAGGTGTAGTGGGCTATATTGATTGTTCTAACATATGATCGTTCATTGCAGGATGCTTAGAAACTTCAAGGTTGGACTTATCTTGGATATTATATTCATCATGACATGCCATCTGTAACATGCCTTCAATATCATTTGACATTGTCTGATCTCTTTCTCTCTCTCTCTGACTGAGTTTTTTGATTATGCTTTTGTTGCTTCAGTGGAATTAATTTGGGATCTGGTTTTCTCCTAACTATTTTTCTTGCATTTTATTTTAAATTTTAATAAATCTTTGTATTTTCATTCTCCAATTCATAATTTAGTTTGCTGCTGTCTCCACTACTGTGTAATGCTTCAGTGGTTGCTGTATGTCTGGTAGAGCTTCCTAGTCTGTAAACAAACATAATTTCCAAAGCATTAGGGTCTTATATGCTTTTATATTATTTTACAAACTTCGTCTTGGTCACTGATTCACTTACTGAGTTTTCTTTATCAGGATTCCTTTTAATGTTAAAAAATGGTAAGGCAAACCTTGTTTTTTTTTTTTATTTGGTCATTTTATCATTTACTTATGATTTAACAAATCTTGGTCTTTCGAAGAAAAAACTTGCATCAGACACAAGTGATGAGTCCTGTGCTTTCAGCTTTATGGTAATATCTAGTACTATGCATGCTGCCTATTTTATTTCTGCATTTTCAAGTTCTGTACTGGTTTGTTCTATCAGTTGTGTTATACAAAGCTTTGTTTTGGTGTCATTATGGCATTCAGGCCAAGAATATGTTTAATGTTTACTGTGTCTTCTCTTTCTACTTTGCAGATCTACTTTTCTTTGTCCTTATTTGGCACACAAATATGGCTACAAATTTGTGGATTTTTCAGGGTTTGAACGTGCTCAGTGTCTATATTGCCTGTGTAACACACATGATGTTTACATTCCTCTAGAATTTCTTTTCCAGATCCTGTATGTGCTGAATAGATTGGTTTAGTAAATATTTACTTCTTTTCTTCTTTTTACTTAAATAATTTTAAAATTCCTGAATGGAAAGTGCCACGTCTTTATTTTACATATATGTTTGGATTTATTTTGCTGTATTAATTGGGCCAAAGTTTAATTCTTTTACTTTAGTGAAGTTATTTCCTTAAACTCTTCACTGCACTCAAACTTTTGTGCACAGTCCTTAATTATTTACTGTCACTCAGAGCTGATCTTTGAGTAACTTAGTTTCCTTCTCCCCAGCTTGTCTATTTATTTTTAGGTTAAAGGCAGCAGGATCATTAACAGTTTGCAAATCTCCCAATGTCTCATCCATCAGTCTGTAAAACCAGTCTTTTTTCTTTCAAGTTCTAACACCACTTTTGTTTGCTCTTTTCCCAGTTTATGTATTAACTTTCCAATTTCTTCTACAATAAGCTCACTTTCATTTTATGTTGCTTTAGTCTAGATGTTCTGCAATTGCTTAGATTGTTTCTATGACTTTTTCATATCTTCCAAATATTTTTGTTTTTCATTTTTTGTTTTTCAGAACATCCAAACTTTGTCTTAACAAACTTACTTGTTCATTTATGTCTGTGGTATCACTTTTCTTAGAACTTCCCTTAGAGGTTTCCAACATGTATAAAAAGTTAATAGTCTTTTGGATACATCAACAATTTTTGCATGCTTTACATGACATTTCCTTTTGTTGGACAGAATTTGGCAAATACCTTTTAAAACCCTCCACCATTTTATTTTCATTTTAGAAACCATATGTTATAATTTTATTACTGATTGTCTTTGTCTAGACACTGCAATCCTGACTAACAGTGCAATTGCACCCCTTCTTTCAATAATCATCCCTTTTCTTGCAGAGATGTAAAACCGTGAAAGCATTCCTTATTTGCTTCATATTGTTGTTGGTTATACACAGGATAGATAGGCCTTTATTCCACGTTCTATAACTTCACGTACTGTTATTATACTCTCTAGCTTTTAAAACAACCTCTTCTATCCAACAGGAGTTAACAGATGTCCCACTTGATAAACTGTTGTCCTGAAAACACTCGTATTTGTGTCAGTAATTTTAACTCATACATAAATCTTAGTTTCACAGTCACTTGAGGTGTGGCACAGAAATATCTCAACCATTTAACTTGCAAGTTTCTTGTATGACAGAAAATAACCCATTTTAGTGACATTGAATTTGGCCTTTATTGCTAGAGCAAATCCTCAAATAGAAGTAGGGGATTTCCCTTTTTTGTTGATGTAATAATCCCTTTGTTTGACACTTATTAAAGATTTTCATATTATTTATGCATGTTATCCACTTTGCTACAATTTACTAGAGAGAAGCAGTTCAGAAAAGCACCTAGTAAGATACAGTGCTGCATAAATTTCCATCAGTTCTGAGTGATTTCTGCACACAACAAAAAGAAACACCAAACTGATCTTAATGGAGATGGTTAAACACTTTGCATTTATTCTGATGAAGTTCATAGATTCATATTTTCATAGTCCATTTTTCAGTAAATGTATGAAGGTACTTAATCTTTATTAAAACCTTATTTCCTGGTATGTGGTGTCCATTGATGTGTTTTTTTTCCTGTTTACTTTTGTTGTTGTTTTTGCTTCTGCACATTGAATAACACTCCTTCTTTTTGCATTCACTTCCCACCAATCTAAATGTATATCTTCTCTGGTGTTCAGTCAAATGCAAGAAAAAAAATCCCTAGTAAACAAACTTTCTTTTTAGTATACCACCCTTTTTTTCTGTCACAAGATTGTCTTTACTTTATGGGTACAAGGTAATGAAAGAACTGTGTTAATTGCACTTATTCCCTACTTGTAACTCAGTACTTTAACTGCTTCAAAACAACAAATAGCATAACCTATAGATTATGCACAATTAGCTTTTCAGATTCTTTATTGTGTGTCTAGAACAAACAGTGCAGCAAACTCAAAATTGTCTGAGTTATAACAGAGAATTTCCTGACTTGCAAGAGAAGCCAGCACATAAAACCTTCGATGCGACACAATTTCTTAGCATGTTCCTTTCCTCAGTTCATGAACATATACTTGTCAACAGCATTTCTTTCTTGACTTCCGTAAATTTATTATGTATGACTTTGCTAAGCAACATTTTAGCACTTTGATTATTATGCCATTTTTCTTAGAAGCATTCAACCATATTTGTCATTATACCAATGTTTGACATTCTGCATTTGAATGTGTCAGGAAGAAGCTTAAGGTCTCTGTTCAGAACAGCTTAAAAGTTAGACACACCCTGGTAAGGTACATTCCACTCGGGCTAGTAAACCCACTTCAGACAAAATACAAATCAATGTTTGCAGCATAGCAACATAACAGCATTCTCAGGTGGGGAACACAGGTAATCAGAAATTTGATCAAATTGTAGTTTATGTGAAAAATTGTTAGTTTTTGGCCTTTGAAAACCACCAACCTTGCATGTTTTTTGGTCAAAATGCCAAACAATTATCTCAAAACACAAGTTTACAGTTTAAAATATAATTTACTTACAAGGGACTATCCAAATAAAGCAGACTTGAAAAAACTGAAAAATTGGAAATTAAAACACACATTTCTGTTAAAGAAGTGCTCTTATATATGCATTGCTATAAACACAGCTTTTAAATGTTCAGGTATGTTCCAGCAGAATTTATAGAAAGGGAGTGGTTTCCCTTGGTTTCAAAAATAAAACAAATAAAGCAATTGTCAATATCAAGCAGAAATGTTCACCGCAGTGATGCAGCTGTTAGTGTTGTCGCTTCACAAAAAGAGGTTCTCTGGTTCGATTCTTGGCTGGAATGCCTTCTGTGCAGAGTCTGCATATCCTCCCTGCAGTTGAGTGAGTTTTAAAGACATGCAGGTAGAAGCATGTGTGCATATGTCTGCTGTCTGTGAAGGCTGGGCTCCAGGCTGGCAACTTGACACCATAAAAACACCACTGCCAATCAATCTGCAGACCTGTGATCTCCTGTGGCGACCCCTAACCAGGAAAAGCCAAAAGACATTGCTTGCTCAATATCAAGCTGAAATACTCTTCAGCTTCAGACTATCCAGTATATAGATAGCTTCAAGCTTGTTTCTTCATTTCGGTACAGCTTCCCTGGGTACACTTTACACAAGTTTTCCTTCGATCAGAACATTTGAGACAAGAATAGATAAATAGGTAAATACTAGGTGATTAGTCTGAAGAACATTCCAAGCCTAATCAATATAGGATATATATATCAATATAGGAAAGAGCCCTGCAGCCTCAGGGATGAAGAAAATACAAGAAGACCTGGGGAGAATTTGAAACCAACCATCCAATTATCTTGGTTTATCTTGAAGGTAGCAAGGGTATACATTTCCTTGATATGTAGTTGAAATTTGGTCCAGAGGTGGGGGATACATTGTGATATGAATCTATTATGCCATTTTATGTATTTGTTGTTGAAGGTTTAATTCCTTTAACTGGGTATTTTAGGAAATATTTATTTAGTGAAGGAATAGGAGATCCTTCAAGACTTAAAAGGTTAGACATAAATTTCCATGGAATATCTTAGACATAGATTCCTTAGGCCACAGTTTTTTGTTTTTTTTTTAGGAATCCTTGAGTCTCTCAAGGTAAGTGAAATGTTTAGACAACTTCATGTGCTAAAAGGTGTATTGTACGCATTAAGGGGAATTAAAACTTCTTTGAATCTGGAGGAGATGCCTTAGTAAGCTATATGAGGCAGATAGGTTTTCCTAGCTACTATGTAGACATGACTGTCAAAAAACAAGGATTTAACAACAATCTATATGTCATTTGAAAATGTTTTGTTTACCAAAATAAAATATACTACATTTTTTCTCATTTAATTTGAGACAGTTTTCCTTGCACTAGTTGTTAACATGGTCTATCCTATGTTGAACAACTTGTGTGTCAGTTGAAGATCGTATAATATCCCTGTTTATCCCAGTTCCCTTCAATAAACACACATCACAACACATATCATTTGACTACCTTTATTAAACTCCATAGCATAGCTTTTATAACTAATATTTATTAATTACAACTAAACATAGTATAGCTGATTTTAATCACAGAATAAACATCCATGTAATGTTAATCACTCATCCTGACTCAGTAAGCAGCTTCCATACCTCCACTCACTTACTTTACTTATGAAGCAGCTTCCCACCACTCACTTCATATACCGTTTATTGAATTACACCTCCAACCAGTTGAGCAGCATCCTTACCTCTGCTCACTTATATTTACCACAGAGGGGGAACAGAATATGGCAAGCCTGTCCCTCTTCTCCATCCACCAGTCTGACCTCCCCCTCTCTCTCCTACCAGAATTTCAACCTAACTATCCATGCTAGAGGGGAAGGGTGGTTGAGCCAAACACCATTTGGTTTACCCATTTTCTGTAAACCCAATTGGATCCCTATCAGCAACCCCAAAAGCCCTGTCATATGAGCACTGAAAAACACCACTTTACTAATGGTTAAACCAATGATCCCTTTCCCAATACTAAAATAATAACCATATATTTTGCATAACTTCTGAACTAACTTTTCACTCATTCCATCTACCAATATTAACCTTGTAATGAGCCCTGGGATGTTACCTGCCCTAGGTGACACCAAAACATTAAACCCCAATGCCATGTAAAACCACGCAAGGGCAATTGCCGACCATCATCCTAACAGCAGCCATATATCATAAAGTCCAAAAGCAATCCTGCCATCCCACCAACTAACCAGTACAAGTGTAGCACAGAATGACCATCCTAGCCTTTGTTGCCCATCAAAACACTTTCAGAATGACTAAACACAACCATAACATAAATGCCACAGAAAACTGTAACCCCTTGAACTCCATATCCCAAGACCAATCCCCTGAACAAACCCCGTCCTGACAACAGTCAAAGTCCATCAATTTTCCCTCTCAACCTACCCCGACCCTTCAAACCACTGACCACTAACCAAATTAATTCACTCAACCTTGTCATTCATGCAACTGAAGTTGTCTTAGCTACATCCTCCTGACCAACTGAACTGTTTTACCTTGCTCCCAAGGCTGTCAAACAACTAAATCTTTCCATCAAAATTCTTCCCACCAACCACTGTAACCCATACCTAAGTAAGCTAGCCTCGCCCTACCATTTGTCTGACTAATAAAGAGGTGCCCCAATCTCCTGCAGCAAGCCTTTAACCTTAATGCAATGTGACACACCTCTGCAAACAGACAACACAACCCATCCCACTACCATCTTACACAATTGAAGCGAACCCTAATTTCCAATACCTGCTAAACCTACTCAATGTTAAATTGAAACTCCAAATACTCAGCATCCACAATTGCCCCTCCATCCTATTGTCCACCAACCACAAACAACCCCCCCACATTATGACCCCCAAACACAACACCTCCTACAAAATGTATAAACAAAATGTAAATCCCCAAGACTAACCCTATCCATCTGCCCCAAGAGCTAACCCAGTAAATTAACTCAAAGGCAACACAATGGTAAGCTACACCAACTTAACTCCTACACAAACAACCTACTTAAATGGTCGACCGGCAACTTCAGTAACCCATAACTCCCCGAAAAAGCCATGTTTTAAACAAAAACAGCCACCTCATATATCTGTCTCTCTGCCAAACAACTGAATGGGTGACTAAATTCATTCCAAGGTTCCACACATGACCCTCGAAGGACAATAGGGACCATATCTGGAAATAAGAAATTGAACTTGGCTATCCTACAAAGGCCCTAAAACCATTAACCTCATAGTCACCTATGCTCCTATGATTGTTGTGATTCTACCCCACCTATAAACCCTAATCTCCCTATGCATAACCCCCAGCCCTGCATTACCTTGACCCAAAAATACCTCCTTCTGCAACCCAATTATGCACCACTCCAACAATCAAAATCCACACAAGAAGAATCTATTATATTTTGAAGTCATTTCATCAGGGCACTGACTACTGTTCACTCATTGCACACCCCTCTGACCTCATTATGCACCACCTAAATGACCAGGACATCCTCGGAATTAGGGTCCATCACTTCCGAATCATCTTCCTTGAGGTCACCAACTACAGCCCACTCAATTCTACACCTCTGCAATCTGCAAAAGAAAAAACAGATTAATCACCTTGCCTTATCAGAACTGAAACAATGATGAACCTCAGACCCTACCCCTTGTGTCTGTGCAGCAAAAAGCCTTCTCACTATGACCCACAACTTTACCATCTACATTATGTATCTTGCTCTTACAAACTTAGAATTGGATAGAAGAGGGTTTTTTTATTTTTTTATGTCCCTAATGTGTTCCTGCAACCTGAACAGTTCAGTGGTGGTTCATTTTATGGAAAGCCATAATAGCAATTTTAAATTATTACAAGGAACTATTTTGGAAAAGCTACTATGTTAAAAGAAAAACTTTTGTTTAAAGAATCTGTCCTGATATGCAGATTTAACAGTCTTATACTGTATGGGTTAAATTGTGACATTAATTGGGAATACCTGATTTAATTTAGGTTTTTGTTATTGGGTTGTTTTAATTGTTTTGTTACTTGATTGGTGTATGTATACAAGGGGAATGCATTTTAATGTTTAGTTACTTCTTGAAGGCTGTATTGGCCGAGGCATACAAGGGGAATGCATTTTAATGTTTAGTTACTTCTTGAAGGCTGTATTGACCGAGGCACTAAAGTTTATTGAATAAACTTTTGGAACTGTTGCCAGTCGTATTTATTCAGCACTGTTCATGTTTTGGTGGTTTTTAAAGAAAAAGAGCACTTTTAGTGTGAAAAATGAAACGCCCCAAACATCATCGTAAAGAAATAACCACTCCTCCAACCCATTCTACTTCCTTAATGACCAGATCCCCAATGCTTGTCCATAAAACCACAACTTAAGCAGCACAAACTGAAATTATGAAGTGAAGTCTGGACATGCTGGAGAATGAGAAGTACGTTACACATGTAAATTATCCCTGTCCCATTCCCTCCAGGCCTTAGTCACACCATGAGCATGCACACATAATGGCCATCACTTGTGGTGCCCAGAAAGTCTGTGAAGAAGCTGCAATGCAACCAATGCTATCCCCCAAGCTGTTACATCACCTTCTGAACATTCAGCAAAAATCCAGACAACTTAGTGGTTTGACTCATCTCGCTCACACCACCTCCCTTTTAACCCTACCTTCCTGACACCATCACGCTAGCACTGACCAAACAAAGAAGGTAAAGCAGTTCAAATCCCCCCAGTGATCCTAGAACATCCTTAACTCCATGAGAAATAGATCAAAATGAAAATCTCCATCACTGCGCACCACACCCTTGAGGGCAATGCAATAACCCATCTTATCAAGGAATGAAGAGAAGTGCAAAAACTGCAAAACAAATTGCATTCTCTACTATATTAACAGGAGTAGCTTGCAAGCTTGGGGGGGGCAAAATACTGATCCGTTCACCTGGCCTGTCTAGTGATTGCCCCCTGACTGCCACACTTCAATGACCGCCACAGCCTGCCAGCACCACAACTCTACAAAGGAGCAGTCCGAAACACAAGCCAGAGATCCAAGTACTCTGAAACTGGGCCGTTTGAATTTTTGCTCTTATACCTTAAAAATTTGAATGGATAACAAGTTTGCCTTAGCAAACAAAAATCCTGGAGGCACGTTCTATTTAAACCTTTGAAAACAGACTTACTGTAACCCAAATTAATGTTATGATTTATGATAAGGGAGACTGCACCAGCAAATTCAGATATCCTGAAAACATTTTTGCACTCGGAAGGTAATGCAATGACTCCAAAAGACTCCCAACCTCCCTCTCACAGCCATTACTGCCCAGCGTGCATGCATAGCACCCAACCATTGCTGGCTCCCTTAGTCCTTGAAAATGTGTGCTTCACCCTTCTCCCCAAAATTAGGCTGAATAACTCAGTGAACTGACCACTACCATTGAGGCAAGGAACTTTAGGAGGTCAGCAACAAGCTACGTAACAGCCACTCTCATTTCCCAACTGTACACAATGTCATACCAATACCTGATATACCACCATCAGTCCCCTCCCTTGAATGTCCACAAATCAATCAGATGAGAGTGACTGACAAATATTTTCCTGTAATCTTTGAAAGGAGCCATCAATACCAACCTATTCAATCCCATACTGTGGCTCAAATCACCCCATCAATCAACCACAAGGCAACGTATTAACGTTCAACTTAAGGTTTAACTTAGAAACCCAAACTAGTAACAGCCCCATTAGGACTATAAAAGACTTGCACACCTAGCATTAGAAAAAGGAAGGAAATACTGCACCCATACTCACCTCATTCTTCACAGCAACACCAACCCAAGGTCCACCTGACCAGCAAGACTCCCACAGGTCGTCAGAGACACAACACTGCTCTGTAGCAAGTTCATGCCAAAATGTGATCCCATACCCAGTTACACTAGCCTTAACCCCTTATCCCTCCTTACCTCATTTCCTCCCAATCATCCCTCCTTCCCATTTAACCCTTTCATCCCTCCCACCCTCTTAACTCCCACTAGTATATTTATCTACCGACCTTTTGAAGATGTCTCTGGACATATTGGGTTTGTTACCAAACCTCATTTACACTCATCAGCAAACTTACATAACCATGGGCAAGGAGTCTCTATTTGAAGGTCTGAGAGGTAGATGCCATATAGAAGAGGGCCTAACACTGAGTCCTGTGGTACACCACTGGTAATTTCTTTGCTTTCAGAAATAGCACATATGACCTTATCTGCATGGGTTCTGTCAATCTACCAGTTAGCTATCCATCCCACAATATAATGATTTATAATTAGATTTACAAGCCTGTCAATAATGCCTGAAAAGGAATAATGTCAAAGCCAAGGCAGACCCAGGTATGTTGTATGTACTGCATAATTAGCATCTACTCCTTTGATGATATTTTCAAAGAAGTAAATCCAAAAGGTAGATAAAACAAACGGAAGGCTGAAATCCACTTATTTATTGATATAATAATACCACATTAAGCGCTTTCATCCTGAAGAAAGGACTTCATCAGAATGTACAAGCAATCAATTAACACAATATAAATATAGGCTAGCCCAACCACTTGACTAATTAGCTACCTTATTACAAATTTAGAGGAAGAGTTCAGCCATAATGAATTTAAACACTTTTTTTGTATATAAAAGCTTCCCACAACTACTGTGCACAAATAAATCTTATAAAATATTAATGTATACATTGATTTAAAAAAATATGTGAACAAATTTATACAAAGACACAATAAAATATGCATGTAAAAAAATACTAATGATCCCATATACGTCAGAGGACACTAACATAGAAAAAGAGGCACTTCTGTCATAAACACTCCTACCAAAATAATAAAGGGCCCACATGGCTTTTAACCTCAAAACACTTCTTATGGCTACAGCCTTGTTTAGACTTGGAAATGCAGTGGCATGACACCTAAGCTGCCATTTCAATTCCTTCAGCTCTAAAAATTATTATATTTGATCTCTTCTTTTGAGACCAAAGAGACAGAGGAAGGGCTTGCCTTATATGGACACAGCATCTGTAGGACTACATCACTGACAGCATAAAGTGACAGTTCTTTGCAATGCTCATAGCATGATTAACACCCAAAAGTGTCATCTGGGCATATAGACAGAAATAATAGGGATAAAAGAAAACTGATGTAACCACCCCTGCACTTAATTATTATCCCAAGAAGAAAAATGTGCCATAGGGATTATATTTTGGAAGGAACAAATAGGTCACTGGAATAATTGTGGAGAACACTTATGGCTAGATAGTGAATTCTAGGGTTGTGACAGAAATAATTTAAAAAAGCAATATCTAAATGTCATTATTGGGTAAGAAACCAAATGTATAGTGATGCTTCTGCATCAAAATGACTTCACCCCAAGAAATGTCTATAAATTGAAAAAAATATATATATATTTTTTTCAATATTTGACTCGTGTGTGAATTTTTTATCTAATAGACTGTTTTTTTGAATCTTAGAAAAATATTGTTCCATCTACTTCTCTTGCATTTTTCAAAAAATGCTGGCTAATCTTTTTCTAGCTGTGACAGATGTAGTCCTGTGCCCCATGTTTTCTGATAATGAATCCCCTCTGCCCCAACATATCATTCACATTCCAGATCTTCCCTGAAGGAATTTCATTCTCACCAAGCCTTCTGGATGCAGTATCATCAGAGTCTCAAAAAAAAAAAAAAAAAAAACAATCAGTCCATTACTGGCCATACCTTTGGCTCCCCATCTCGTGACTACCTTGGTCTTCCTCCAAGTAGGTTGCAGTAATTCTCATTGTATCTACAGTCAAAACATCAGATGCTCCTAAGAAAACTGTTTTACATCACTCATTCTAGACACTTTCCTCTTCATCTCAATCAGCCCTTGTATGTTTTGAGACTGCACTTCCCTCCCTCCCTCATTTGCTATATTTCACACATTTGAATAATTTCCTGTGTGGGCCCTTATCTAAGGGCTGAATAGCCCACCACAACCTTCCTTTAAAACACCAGTCCAGTTTTTTCAGTCTGTTTCAGATGGACTCCTTTTCTATTTCATGGTACTGTATTGTGAGATCCAAAACACTTTTCAAGGTATGCTATATCCTTTAGCTCTGTACAATACGCACGTCGATTGCCTATCCCTTCCACAAAGTATACACAACTGAAGAAAAAGTCTAACAGGTTGTAAGGCCTGTTTTCATTAACTCTTTTAGATCATTGCTCACAGGTAAGAGTGCTGGACATGCTTCCCTTGAGAAATATTCCATTAAGATATTCTGCATAGCCCTCATCTGCACCAAAATTCTCTGCCTCCTCATTCTTATAAACCCCCTCTCTATATCTTGGTAAGAAAAAATAATGTCAGCATATTTCTGGGATGTCTTGCACATCTAGCATATACTGCCTGCAATCTTTCAAAAACCTCCTGAAAAAAATAGGCAGATGAGAGTATTTGTTAAGTCAATTTTTCATCAGTAAACATAAATCTTCAAGAAAAGATTTAAGGAGTCAAACTAAGCATAAATTGTGCCTATACATATTCTCTAAGGCCAATGATTCCACAAAACTGTTTTGCATTCTGCCAGCCTTCTGAAATAACATATTTTGTCCTTACGCATGGTTTCTTGAATGACTCTAAGTCACATATATGCTTTCACTTTCCATCTCATCTATTAAACTTATTGTTTGATGTGGCATTGAGCAGGAGATGCAATAGACTTTATCACTGCTCTTTTGTATTCTGTGACAGCTGCCTTCCAAAAAATGTCTACATGGTAACACAGACAGACAGACATATACTTTACAATATTAATGGGCATAGTAATGCTTTTGAAATACAAAATGAGTTGCCTAAAATGAAATATTTGTTTCTGTTTACTTGATTACATCACTGAGTACTATATTTAGGGGAAAATATTCATGAAGTTTTAATGGTAGAAAATATTGCTTTCATGCAGCAAACTGATCTAGCTGTAATTTTGCTTGCAGCTTGCATGTACAGTGTTGAAACTGCCTAATGAAATTAATATTTTTTTCTTGGAAATCAAGAGTTTCATTGTAATTACATTTGTTCTTTCGAAAAAAACTTTAGATAACCAAGAATGTGAATAGAGATGTACTAAAAATAATTGCAGAAGAATCAGTCAGAATTATCATGCTAAGTCATTGTTGTCTACTGAGCCAAGAAATAAAAGAAACCTGATTGACTTTTCAACCTTTTATTAAATAACAAATAAAGACAACCAGTAGTGATGCCATAAGTAATTCATGTGCAACATATTCACAGATACCATGAAACCATCACCCCAAGCCAGTTGGTGTACACCCACCTGTTCCGGCTGCCACCTCAAAGGAAACCGGATGTGTATTCCTGGCTACCTTGGACCTGGTGGCAAACCTGTTTAACTTATACTTACAAGCCGCATACTCCTTGACTTGGAAATCAGTCAAATCTGTGTCCAACTTGAGGAGAGTTGAGGCCACTGAAAAAAAACGGGGGGGGGGGGCACAAGGGGGGATGAAACTGTAAGGCCACCGCCTGATCCTGCATGGAGGGTTGTGAGGAAGGCACAACATGCCTTTTGACAGATTCTGCTGGCAAGAACAACAGCACTTTCCTTAAATAGGGAGTGCTTGCTTGCACTTGCCCAGCGATGACTACTCACACTCACAGACAATGGATCGTTACAGCTGTAAGTCATCTGTGTCCACTGAGCCAAACAATAAACAGGCAAGATTGACTTTGCCACCTTTTATTACATAACAAACAAGGAGAAGCAATAGTGATGCCATAGGTAATTCATATGCAATTTATCAACAAATACCATCAAACCATCACCTTAACCCGGTTGGCGTACAACTGCCTGTTCCAGCTGCCACCTCAAAGGAAACCAGGTATGTATACCTGTTACTTCAGACCTGGTGGTAAACCCATTTAACTCATACTTACAAGCCATATATTTCTTGATGTGGCCACTGATCAAATCTGGGTCCAACTTGAGGAGAGCTGAGGCTGCTGAACAAGAACAGGAGGAGTCACAAGGGGGTAAAGCTGTAAGGCCACCACTGAACCTTCATGCCATGTCATTCTACCCTAAATCAATGGCCTCATAATTAAATTCTATTTATAAAATAAACAGGTTAAACTTTAAAAAATGTTTAATATCAACAACCACATCCAAATAAAAAAAAAATCAAAACCCATGTTATTTAAATGAACATTGTCCAAATCATAAAACTCTGGCTCTAGTCTGTCAATATCACTGTGCTCAATCATTTGAAAAACCAATTTGGCTAGCAGCCCACTTCACTCTGTGGTTGATAAAATGCCTCACTCTCTCTCAATGGCACTAGACCTTCTAGCACCCTTCTGGTACAGTCTAGGGATGATAGTGGGCCAAAAGAAAGCTATTTTTGCATATACTTGCTGCAAGTGATCCATATCAGATAAGATTCTGGTCAACAATATCTTCTTAGGGGCTTGACCCAGATCATTTCCACCAAGAGAATTATCACAACACTAGGCAAAGCTTCTTCCATTGTAATCCTGCACCATATTTCTCAAAATTGTAACCACCTGTTACAATGTGAGGTATTACAAGCTATGTCAGGGGAAGTAAGGCAGTGGATGTTTAACATATGCTAGCACAGCTAGCTGGAAGTTTGTAAAGAATTATATGTCATCTGTATATCAAGCTGATTTGTACAGATGCTTGTGTTGAAAAATGAATTTATAAAGCTGCCTGTGTTAAAAATGTACCAGCAGTGTGCCCTACTGAACAAGAAAACAAATATATGTGCATTAATGCATCTATGTAAATGTATATATTTTAACAGAGGTTACTGAAAGAGAAGAGGTTAATCTCAATTTACCTAACTTTGAAAATAGTTTGAAATTAAAAAACCTGGCATTGGAAATAAAGATTGTATCCTACCATTTACAAAGCAGCCAGAGACAAAAAGTCTATATTAGGAAGCTTTCTGCATTGTCTTTGGGGTGAACTAATTGCTAATCTGGAAGGGTGGAGGCTTGAAATTGATTTATGACTTTCAGGATCTTCCGTAGATCTTACCAAGGTTCTTTTTGTGTGTATTACTGACATATATAAGCTAAATTTTGACAGCTTTTAGCCAAGGTGGGTAGAATGGAAATCAGAAGTCAGATGACCAGATGTATGTGATGTCATTCTGTAATCCATCACTAAAAATGATATTTTAATACAAGGTGAGACTGCAGTCTAATTGCAGTCTCTTTTTGGAACCTGACAGAGAAGGATCCCTTATCTACTTCATCTTGCCTTGCTCTGGAAAGTGACCAGGAAACAGCAATTCTTTATATCAGTTGGGAAAATATAGTGAGATTAGTTAATTACTGTTTTCTGTATCTGTGCTAATCCATTTATATGTGTTATTTTTAATATTTCCTGTGATTGAAACTCTGGTGTTTATTGTAAATGGATATTTAGTATTTTCATGTTCTTTTATTATTTTTTATTAATATATTTAAATTTTTCATTGTGGCTCATCCTTTAGAGAATATTTTAACCTTGGAGAGTACTCATATCTATTTGCTGACTCTGTGGCCACTCTTGAATGCTTTACTGCATTGGTTAAAATAGTACCATTTGTATTAATAATAATTTCACTCAGTATAGTTGATACCCTTGTAAGAGCCTCAGAGTATCTGGCTTTGGGGTGTATGTTGGCAGTAACTATCTTATAGTCTGAGAAGAATGGAGCATAGCTAGCAAATCTGTGCCAGCCTTTCCCAGGTACGTGTGTGTGTGTGTGTGTGTGTGTGTGTGTGTGTGTGTGTGTGTGTGTGTGTGTGTGTGTGTGTGTGTGCGTGAGCGTCTGTGTGTGTGTGTGTGTGTGTGTGTGTGTGTGTGTGTGTGTGTGTGTGTGTGTGTGTGTGTGTGTGTATGTGAAAATCAAATCTCAAAGAGTGTGTACGTCAACTGTTTGGAACTGGGACACAAGACACTGGTTTCACATAGATGGTTCTGGAGGACTTGGCTTGGACACTTGGCTGATAACTCACTTCTACAGCTGTGCCAGTGGAGAGTCTTATTATGGACATAGATGGTGAGAGAGAAATCCAGACTCCAGACTGAGTGTGTACCCTGTGTGCTCTTAAGGGAAATTGTGCTTGATGCAGAGAGCTGCATCTGGAAATAATGTGTGCATCTATTCTTTTTCCATGTGAACATCCCTCTCCAGTGTCAGTGGTGAAGATTCAGGCGCCTTGATTACTGGCCCAGAGTTGGGTTGTCACACCAACTAAGACCAGAGAAACCAAAAGAATGAACTGTCCATTGGTTGCTATCAAAAGAACTTGTATGACCAGCTGGATGGGCCAAGGCTCATAAGGATGCTCTTTGAATAAAAGAATGGTCCAAAAGCCAAATCACCTCTTTCCTTGCAACAGAAATAAAAATTAATGCCTGATGTATGACAAAAAGGCATCAGGGAGACTCACCTTCCTGTACTTAAAATGACCTACACAGATTGCCCTTCCATGTTTATGTCAGACGTATGGCCTATCTGAAAGGTGTGGGAGAAGTAATCTTGTGAGTGAATTCCTTTTCCTGCTAAAGATCTGCCTGAGAAATGCATTAATCTCTGATAGGCCCGAACAAAAAACAAGCCTGACCTTTTCTCTATGGTGGTAATATTAAAAAGCAAAGCAACCCAGTGCATGGGGCAAGTGACTAGCCCAGTGGCCTTGTCCAGGTGAACATGCTGAACTTTAAAAACTTGATCAGTCTTCTAAATCATGACAGACTCCCAGAGGATGACAAGATCCTCCCAACAAAGTTAAAGGAGAAGTTCTTTGGTCCAGAAAGCACTGGCATACAAAGAGGTGAACTAAGTGGCTATGGAGACAAACAAGTGAAATTCACCAATGATCCTGTAAAGACCTTGAATAACTAGGTGAAGCGATTGTCTCCAAATAGGTTTTCTGGGATCCTGGGAAGGTCCCTGCATGTTCCTTAGGCCCTTAAGTATCCTCCCCATAACGCAATGTCCTAACACAGCCTGAAGGTCCAAAACATGTTCCAAACATCCGAAAGCTAGGTGGACTCACAATGTTCTAGGAGAATCCCCCACTGTTGACCTAGCCACTCAAAATTCTAGCACCAACTGTATTCCCCATGGCATGGGACCAGGGACCAAAGACTTGTTGAAGGTCTTGAAAACCTGTAGACATGATGAGTAAGATTTCCTAGTGTTGCTCATTCAAGAGTTGCTCTAATAATAGTACCTTCTCCAATTTGCCAAATTCCTGGAGGAGCTGGGGTACCCTTTGACTCTGCATGCTTGGCCAGTAGGTAAAACCTGGCAAATAAAGCCAGGAAATACTGTCAACTGTAGGACTTGGATGAACAGGGACATTAACACACAAAATGACAAATGAATCTGTAAACTCAGCAAAACTAAAAGCCTGATGACTTGGTCAAGCCATCTGGAACTGGAAGAACATTTTTTTGAGAGCATGAACCACTGTTATATTATCTGAGTAAAAAATGATCCTCTTGTCTTATAATCTATCCTTCCATACTAATACTGCCACCCAAATAAGAAACATTTCTAGAAACATAATGTCCCTCCTCCTCTCCATGGACCAACTTTCCAGCCACCTTTTGGCAACCAGCTACCTGCAAAATAATGCCCATACTGGACCCCCCAGCTGCATCAGTAAAAAGCTCAAGGTCGGTAGCTGTAGTGAAGGGGCATTGCGAAAAAGAAACTCCATTAAACAGGCGAGAATGTAAACCATAACCAAAGGTCCTCTTTAATCCACCTATTCAACTTTATCAGGTGGTGCTTGGGCCTATTACCTTTTAACAAGTCAGACGCAGACCATAGGGAAGGTTCTTCCTGGAGAAACTGCATTACAGGCTGTGACACCCGTGCACTGGCCCAGCAATCAAGGAGCATCAATCCTCATCACTAACCTCAATGAGGGGTGTCCACATAGGAGAGGATTACAAATACATGCTAAGTAAAGTACAATTTCCCTTAAGAGCACACAGAGATCACAGTCAGTCTGGGGCTGGGTTCTCCCTTTCTCTTCAGATCCCCAGTAAGAGTCCCCACTGGCACAGCTATAGGGTGCAGATCTCAACCTATTGGTCAAGCTAAAACCTCCAGCACCCTCTCTGTCCAACCAGTGTTTTGTGTCCCTGCCCAAGTAGCTGACACACACACACACATTGGGATATAAGTTATATACAAACACACAGACACTCCTGGGGAAGGCTGGCACAGGTTTTCTAGCTGTGCCTCTTTTACCCAGACTATATGGTAGTACCAATTGCCACCAACCACTAATATCACCTACTAATAAGGCCCTTATGAAAGGGTGTCCAATTATTACTGTGCAGTATTATTATCCAAATGGTAAGTGTGACTGAACAGCAACGCTTATTGGAGTGACTTGGACAGTACCACTATATACATGCAATGTACTCTAGAGTTTAGATTCTCTACACAAAACAGCCACAGTTGAACAGTTTAAACATATTTAATAATAAATAATAAAAACAGAAGACAATACTTCTTACTACACAGTGCTAGTCAATAAAAACACAAGACAATACTTCTTACTACACAGTGCTAGTCAAGAGTTTAGAGATCACAGGAAAATGCTTAAAATAATACAGTAGAATAGTTCTGGCATCAATACAGAAAAACAGTTACTCTAATCTTCCTATTCCCTAGCTATATCTAAGAGAAAACACAGTTCTAAAATAAACTTACATATAGAGCATAGGCAGAGTGTTGGTGATGTTGTATGTTCTCAAGACAAATGCAAAATGCTCTGACTCTCTCTGTCCTTAAATTGATAACACAGTACTACTGACTCATTTCAGATTACATAATTTCTCCCTGGTTCTCAGGTTAACAGGAACTTTACATTTATACTGCTTTGATCTTGCACCTGGTCAAGAAACTACACCAATAAAAGACACTATAAATGCAAATTCTAACAATTAACTCTAGTCTCAAAACAAAAGCAAAGAATTCCTGCAACCAGACATCTTGGCTCCGGTTTTTGAAATCAAACAATTACACAATGCTTGACTTATCAGCTTTCCAACAGCAGAGTGCACTGTTGTTACATTTTTGCAGTTCCACATTTAACACCATTTTCTTCCATTTAAGAGACAAACCTGTGGCTTAAATTAATATTTACAAATTACAAGGTTATCTACAAAATTCTATCTGGCTAGGCTGGCAGCCTTCACATATCTTCACACAGGCAAAATTCAACAAACCATGTAACTGCATGATGTCTCCTACCTGTACTTTGCTGGAATGCAAAGAAATATCCAAATTAACTGCCAGACTTATTGCAGTTTGGCTGTAGGAAGCTTGAATGAGTTATCGGTGGTGTCTAACTCTAAGCTTAAGAAAGTCAGGACCTGGCTTGGCCCCTTTGACTTGTCATCAGCCAGCGTAGCCCAATTCACTGCAAAGCTGCTTGAAAATGGACATCCCTTCCAAAGTACCATCCTGACCTTCCCTCTCTATCAAGAAATCATCTAGGTAGTGTACTAGTGACTAACCAATGTAACCCTGTGCTAAATATTTCAAACATTGCACAAGCCACAGAAAACTCCTTTGGCATTGCAGTGTTTAAGAATATCTTCCCAGCAAACTGAAATCCTAAATAAGGCCAGTCCTCTTGTCTCACCAGGAGAAGACAGAAAACAGAGTGAATATCCATCTTACAGAGCCAGGGGTCTGTATAGCCCATGATTACTTCTGCCACTTGATCCAAAGAAGAGTATTGTACCTTGGTCAAGTTGGTGTCAATAAAATAATTGACTGAACCCCCCACTGGGTGAGATATGTGATGAATCAGTCTGAACTCATTCTCCTGTTTCTTGGGAACCAGACCGATAGGGAAACATTTTAAATATAAAACATGTAGGGGATGAAAAGGGGCCAATTATCCAGCCAGCTTTTTGCTCTTTCTTGATTAACTTGGCCGCAATGTGTCTGTGTCCTTTGATAGAAGACAAATTGTTAACTAACTTGGAATCTAATGGGGCTGTGGAGTAGATTGGAAAGCCTAAGGAAAAAACTTTAATGAGTTTGGCTGTCACACATTAATCTGGGTAATCTAATAGCAAACAGAATAACTTATCTAGACAAATGGGGGAATAAGCACACTGTGACCCATTTGGGTCTGTCCCAAAGTCCCCCTGTGCCCACGTAAAGGTGCTTGGCATGAAAGAAAGAGTTGCACCCCCTTACCAACCTCTCCATTCATCTGAGATGTAGAAAAATTCCACCTGTCCTTAGGCAACAAGCCCTAAAATCTAGAAATAGAATGACCCTTCTCACATCCTGAACACAAGTGGTTATATTTGTAAGCTGGCCAGACACATTTTGCTTGATTCAATACTTATATCTTTTGTATTAGCAGCCCCTCCCTCAATGCCCTTAGGTACCTCCTTGTCCATCATGGCACTGAGCCATACATCATAGTGCCTAGACTCTCACCTGAGGGAACTATTGAGAGCTTTCAGCTTCCTGAAGTGCTGCTCATAATACAGCCACCCAGAACCCCCTTTCACATAGCTGGCTTCCTTTATGGCTACAAAGTAAGCTAATAAAGGCAGTGCTTGGGTGAGATCCTTCTCAATGATTATGGCCATAAATACCACAAAACCAAGAGACCAAGTATCCCAGTTCTTCACAGGTGTCCTGGTTGATGCCTTCTTCCCAATGACTGCTAAGGCTGCCATCAAGTCCTGGGTGGACGTGTTATCAGCGTCAAGTATGCAGTTTGTACCCTCATTATGTACTAG
>NC_056734.1:861314488-861329488 GCF_019279795.1 Protopterus annectens
TCATCCGTTGTCATTCATAGTAATTTGCAATGAAAAGAGACTTCAATGGCTGCATTTTTAAGAGAGATAATTTAATTTTTTTTTTTATAAGAGATGTATTTTTTTTGTGGGGGTGAGTAAGATTTGTGAGTTCCGGGGTCATGTTTCAGTGGCTGTTAAAGCTTCTGAGTAATTTTTTCAAGATGCGTAATGTCAGATGTGTGTATGAGTGCAAAATCATCTGCCTCTTGTTGTAGAGCCTGTTTTGTGGATGTGTGGATTGTGCTGGTGAGAACATCAGAGGGGACCAAGGGTAGAGCCTTTTGGTACACCAAGGGGTGACTGGGAGGTATGGAGAGAGGGTGGAGTGCCATTTTACTGACTGATACCTATTGGACAGGCAGCTTCTGAGCCACAGAAGGGGGGATGAGACAGATCTATTTAGGGCATTTGAAGTAAAAGATAGCTGTGACAAACTGTGTTAAAGGCTTTAGACAAGTCTAGAAATAAGGAAGAGACTAGTCTGCCATCACCTCTAGCATTATTTATAGTGTCTATAAAAAAGTGCATTGTTAGTACTATTGGAGGGATGGAAGTCTTATTGTGTGTATAGGAGTTCTTCCTGCAGGTAGTAGTTTAGCAACTGTTTTTAAATACACTTTTTAAGTATATTGGAGAGGGGGAATAGGATGGCTATAACTACAGGTCGAAAGTTAGTAATGTCTTTTGAATTTCTTCCTTTGTTTAGAGGGATAATGTGATTTTTTTTTTGAGAGCTGGAATGTCAGATTCGTTGTCTGACCTATTTATAACTACTGAGACATGATAGGCAATGCTTCTGGCTACTATTTTATGGTACTCACTTGGGAGATCATCAGCTGAAGTAGAGCACGGTTTGAGTTTGTTTAGGAAAAGTTTTATATAGAATGTGGGCACAGATTTGAAAGTGAAAGTGGGTGTGATAATATGATGCTGATGGGCAGGGTTGGGATTCGGTGTGTATCACACTGTTTTCTCTGCAGGGATGTCTATGCCAGAAGTGAAAGAAATGCTAAGAAATGAAATGTCTTTGTACCTTCCTTTAATGATCTGCTGAAGCAGGTTTAGATCCTTTGTTCTGGTATTTGTGGCACTATTTAATTTGTGAAAGTACAAGAGGACCTGAAAAACTGTGTCCCTGATTACTCGTAAGGGAAGGCAAAGGTCTCTTATGTGAGGACCCTGTAAGACACATAAAAGATGGACAGTGCGCCTAGTCATTTCTGGTAGCTTAGGGATGTTAAGCTTGTGATCCTTTTTCTTAGGAACCTCTGGAGTCTTTCCAATTGTCTGATGTGTCTGGTACATCACTAAGGCACATTGTATTTAATAGTTGGTCTGATCAGTATTGGATATAAGGGGACAATAACATCTGTAGATCTGAATGATATTCCCCTGGTTATCAGCTGCAACTAGTAGAAGGGTTTCCTGACTGCCATTGCTACCTGATGAAAGGAGAAGGAATTATCAAGATATGAGACATGATCCAAGGTCTTTAACTACATATATATTTTGGTGCATGCTACTGTCAGAGCTACATGATGGGTGATGGTTTGTCTACCAAATACAATGATGCTGCATTTTTTAGGATTTAAATTATGTATATTTTCAATCCATCATGCATTTATAAATGTAAGTTACTGCTGGAGGGCTTTTCCATCAGAGGGAGATTTGATGATGACTCCCGGTTAAAAGTCATCTGAAAACTTATTTAGCCAAAGGCTTGGTTTTTAGTCTGTAGGTCAGAGAAGTAAATACAGAAAAAAAGTTGTCCTAGCACTGCACCTTGTGGGATACCAGTTGTCACCTTAATGTTTTCTGATACTGCCTCTGACACCCACATCATGTGGTTTCTGTCTCTTAGTCATTTAGCTAGCTCGCTATCAGGTTTGTTTGTAATGCATTTTTTTATTAATTATGCTAGCATAATTATGGATTCAAATGCCTTGGCCAAATGAAGGTAAGCTGTGTGTACAGTTTAACAGCTGTCATTAGCATGTGTTATCTTTCTGAAAAGTTTAACAGGTTTATTAGATAGGCTCTACCTTTAAGAAATCCAAATTGCTGCATATCTAGCATGTCTAGCAATGTCTTTGATAATGGAGTCTGTTATAATATATTTCATGGCTTTACAAATGAAACATGTTTAGGCTAGTAGACCTATAATTTCAGGGATCAGTAGTATGGATACTTTTATGGATGGCATCTATACCATACTTCAGGAAGTGAGCAATTAAATAACTTATTGAGCGCTTTACCCAGGTCATGGTCATTACTATTTAATAAGAAATACATTATATTATCTGGACTCATGGAAGACATTTTCTTAGTCTTGGATGGCACTTTCAAAATATGTACTTTAATGATGATGGAGGATTTGAAAGGTATGGTTATTACAGGGCTTTCTATACTCATTCCAGTAGTGACATTTGTATTAAATTTCTTTGGTAGTATATTGGCAATGACCACCTGGCTTTGGTAACTTTTGCCTTTGGTATGTGTTCTATATATTGTTAAGTGTTGTTTCTTACCTTTTTAATATAGTAAAGATTAATAATTGCCCTTGGTTTCAGATGGCACCCAAAGCATTTTTTATGTTTACTCAAATTCTCAATAATTTCCTGGAGTTGAGTTCTATATATCTTTGTATATACTAATGAGCCTTTTCCTTGTAGATTTTATTTATGTCAGTGGACATAAGTCAGTTGACCACCACTGTGGTTTTATTTTAAAATGTTATACTGTATTTGTCTATAGATATGGGACTGCCACTTCTGTACATTTATTTTTGTGGGGATGAAACTCCTTTTAAAATATATCTGCTAAGGTGATATCTCAGGTGATGTTCCTATAAAAAAAAAATTGAGACATCATCATATAATTTGGAGAGATTTGTGTGCTTAAAGTCCTTGAATATATTGGTGTTGGGGGGTTAGATAGTTTGATGCAAAAGGATTCCAACTTATGGTGTGACTTAATTAAATATGTAGATAGTAGTGGAGATGTCCATTTATAAGTATCATGTCAAGAATATTTTGTCCTCTAACTAGGCAACTAACAATCTGGTCCACTGTGTTTTTATTTATTAGATCTAAAAAGTTCTGTGCATATCCTATAATGGAAGAGAAGGTACTCCAATCAACTGAAGGGTCCTTAAAGTCTCCCACAATGATGTAGTTCTTATTTGTGTGGAGGTCATCCAAGTCATTTAGGAGCCTAAGATAAACTTCTGGGTCATAGAAGGTGTCCTGAAACAGGAGAAAAAGTGACAGCTAATTTTGGTTTAGTGTGATTTGTAGTTTGATTAATTCAGTTTGTGGGTCTCTGGAACTTTGCCTAGAAATTATATGGTATCTGACAAATATGAACACACCAGCACAGTTTGCATTGTGTTTAAAGGCACTAAATGATGCATGCAGATTGGGCTTTCTAAGTATTTAAACCAGATTTCAGTGGTTAGGCATGCATGGATGGCTTCAAATGTTTAGGCTTCTATCATAGGGCAGAGCCACCTTAATGTAATCCGGTTTAGTTATCAATACATTTTTAGGTTGGAATGTTTATCATCTGAACATTGGAATGTTTATTATCTGAACATTCCAGATATTTGTTGCAACAGCATGCATACGTTAAAAGTTATATTTCATAGAACCAGAAATGTTTAAGACATGGAAAAGCAGTGTTGAAGTTCCTTCTCTGCTACATACACATATGGGTATTGATGTCATTCATTCACTTCACTGCATTGTAACTAATTTTTTTTGTAGTGCCTGAAAAAATATCAGCTGAGTAGGCCTTTAAAGTATGAAAAAAAACATATTTGCTTGCTTGTCTAGAATGATTCAAAGCAAGCATTTTCATTCTTTTGTAGTAAGAGACAAAAGCAAATGTTTTGCATGCTTTACTGTAATGACACAAACTAATGCAGTTTTTCCACCCACCACAAATTCTACCTTGATGTGAAGAATGAGCATACCTCCTGCCACTATCACTCACTCAAAACACATTCCATGGTGAATCTCTTCTAATACTCAGATGTGGGTTAATTGTAAAAAAAAAAAAAACATGCTTAACTGTTCCTTATGCCACAATCCTACAATGACCCAAGAAAATGTAGCATACATCAAAAACTGCTTTTCCATTCTTGGCCCCAGACTCTGAGACAGCCTTCCCAACGTTATTACAAATAGGGAGTGTATTACAAAGAATTTGGATTGAGATTAGCTACATTTCTATAACAATGAATAAAATGCTCATGATTTATATGTATATGTGACTACCTAATGATAAAGCAAACATTTACATGAGCAATAAAAAATCTGAAAAGACAGAAGCATAAAACAAACAAACAAACAAACAAACAAAAAAAACACCTCTGCAACCCCACACCCCTTGTTAATTATGTATACTAAGTCAAATATTACCTAACAGTGGGTAAAGGGTAAATTCCTAGTCACCCTCATATCAAAGTCTTGTACACACAGCAGCTGGCATTAAGAGACTTCAGTCTTTTAAGTTGGCAAAAAAAGCAAAATAAAAATGCTCACACATTTTAATGTTACAATAATATGAAATTAAACCATGCATATACATGCATATAGAAGTGTGTGTGCGTGTATGTGTGTGTGTGTGTGTGTGTGTGTGTGTGTGTGTGTGTGTGTGTGTGTGTGTGTGTGTGTGTGAGAACTCCATATGATTGAACGTTTGTAACGCTGAATGTGTTTAACACAGGCTTTAGTGACCGAAACTCATTTGATTGCTTCTGCTGTTAATTACGTCCATGCAAGACTGTGAGGATCGGGGAATTTGCCCTTTCCCCACTCTAGAAAGATCTTGAAGTTGGTATATATAATTTGTGGGGGGGGGGGTCGGCATGTTTTTTTTTGTTTTGTTCTCTTGGCTTTCGATCTTTCAGCCACTCGTCATTTGTCTACCTCGATATTTTGAACTACACCCATGTGTGTATGTGTGTGTATATTTGTGTTTCACACATGCACACACACACACACACACACACACACACACACACACACACACACACACACACACACACACACACACACACACAAAACACACGCATGATGTGTGTGTGTGTGTGTGTGTGTGTGTGTGTGTGTATACATATATGCACTTGCATGCATACATATATTATTTATTTTATTTTATTTTACATTTGTTGACCGGGCTAGTCTAGCTGGATACATGTCCATTTTCAGTAGAGGCCCAGGTAGAAAAGCTCCAATATTAATTACAAAATTACAAAACAAGTATTATTGTGACATAAACATAATATTAATTACAATGAAATTTAACGTAAAAATTGATAAAAAAATGCGTTGAGGTGAAAAGGGAAAGGTATTAGAGATATAAGGAAGAAAAAGAATAGAGAAGAAGTGAGAAAGAAAATAAGAAAAAGAAAAGAGGAGAGGGTTAGACTGGGTTAGTACAGGAGCAGATCCAGTGTTTATTGAGATAAAGTTGTAAATTCTTTTTAAACAGAGGGAGTGATGTGAGAGATGAGATCTCAAATGGAAGCTTATTCCATATTTTTCCAACAGCATTGGAGAATAAGCAGTCACCTGCTAAATTGTTAGTTTTAGTAGTATGGATCAGAGGTTTGTTAGAAGAGCGCAGGTGTCTCAGGTTAGTGTAAGGTGTAATGAGGCTGGAAAGTATTGGGGTTTTGCTAGGTTGGTATAGGGTCTTGTGCACTATAGTAAGCTGTTGGAGTCTGAGTAGATTGGGGAGTTTCAGCCATCCTAGTTCTTTTAGGTTCAGGCAGTGATGGGTCCTGAAAGTAGATGCTGTAGCAAATCTAGCAATGTTATTATAGGATGTTACTAGTTTATTGAGATTATTTTTAGAGAGATTGGTGAATATTGGTGAGGCATAAATTAGGGTAGAGATTAGGTGGGTTCTAGTTATTGTAGTCCTTGCTAGTGGAGTGAGAAAGGGTTTGATTCTATATAGTGATCCTATTTTTTTGTTAACTGATTTTATAGTATTGTTGATGTGAGAATCAAAGTTGAGATTATTGTCTATAGTTATTCCTAATAGCTTAGTGGTAATATCAGGCGAGTTAACTGTACTGTTGTTGGAAGTGAGAGTGAAGTGTAAAGGAATGGACTTTCGGGTAGGTGAGAAGAGTAGTAGTTTAGTTTTCTTAGGGTTAAGGAGCAGGCACCGTTGAGAGAACCATTGTTCTACAGTGTTAAAGGTGTTTTGGGTAATAGGCTGGAGTTCAGTTTGAGAGGTGGCTGTACAGATTATTGTGGAGTCATCTGCGTATTGAATGCAGGTGGTGTTATGGATAGCTGTTTGAAGATCATTGATAACGATGGAAAATAGAAGGGGGCCTAGGATAGAGCCTTGAGGAACCCCTACAGAGATAGGAAGGTGATCAGATAGTACGTTTTTCCAGAGAACTGCCTGTTGACGGTTATTTAAGTAAGATGTGAACCAAGTAATGGAAGGAGCATCAAGTGAGAGAGAAGTAAGAATGTGCAGGAGAAGTTGGTGGTTAACCATGTCAAAAGCTTTAGACAAGGCAATGAAGACTGCAGATGATAGAATAGTTTTATTGCGGTTAAAGTTGGAGTTAGTAAAGGAGAGCAATGCAGTGGTGGTGCTATGGGAAGGTCTAAATCCATGCTGACAAGAAGCAAGTAGGCTGTTTTGGAGAAGGTGGGTAAGTAGTTGTTTATGTATGCATTTTTCCAATATTTTAGCAAGAGGGGATAGGAGTGATATAGGATGATAGTTAGAGAAGTCATTGGAGTTCCCACCTTTGTGGAGTGGAATAATATGATTTTCCAGATAGAGGGAACAGTTCCTTCTGTAATAGATCTGTTTAAGAGTATAGAGATGGGATAGGCTATAGCTTTGGCAGCTATTTGAAGGAACTCTGCAGGGAGTCTGTCAGCAGAAGGGGTGGTAGGTTTTAGTTTATTAAGGAGTGTGAAGATAAAGGAGGTAGGAATAGGTTCAAAATGAAAAGCAGGAGGTAGAGTAGAAGAAGTTGTGGGCAGGTTTGAGGTGTCAGGAGATAGGTGACTAGCCAATGTTTGGATAGCATTTGTGAAGAATGAGTTAAAGGCATTAGCTGTTTGTGAGGGATTGTCAGGGTTGGAGCCTAGTGGGTTGCGTGTGACAGACTGGCCTGGGGAAAGAAGACTATTAATACTTGTCCAGAATTGTTTAGGTTGCTTGTTAAAGGTTTGTTGAGTTCGGAGAAAATAGTTCTTTTTGTCTGTCAGAATGGCTTTTTTTGTACTGTTTCTAAGTTCTTTGAAGGTTTGGCGGTCAGTCAGATTTTTAGTAGTGCGCCATTTTGCCCAAAATTTGTTTCTAAGAGTGATTTTTTGCCTGGTGTCATTGGAGAGCCAGGGGGCTGGTTTAGCTTTGGTTCTAATAGTACGTAGATGTGCATGACGGTCTAGAATGGATAGGAATGTGGAATTGAAGTGTTCTACTGCTTCATTAAGGGGAAGAAGGTTTAGTAGAGACCAGCTACATTGTTTTAGTTCAGCTAGAAAGAGTTCAGAGTTAAATTGCTTTTTTGAGCGTAATGTTAGGACAGTATTAGGAAGAGTTAGGTTTGTTCTATGTCTAATAATGTAAGTTAGTGAATGGTTACTTAGATCATCCGGAAGGGTACCAAATGTATAGGTTTGTTGGGGGTTATTTGTAAGTATCCAGTCTAAGGTAGTTTCATGGATACTGATTTTATTGGTTCTGGTAGGGCTATTGATAAGTTGTGAGAAGCCATATAAGTTTATATGAGAGGTGGGGTTTATACATTTACAGGTATTCCAATCAATGTTTACATCACCTAGGATAATTGTTTCTTGAGGGAGGTTGGAGGAGAGCCAGTTTAGGATATTTTCTAGTGTAATAATGTTATTTCCTAGGGGAAGGTATGTACAAATAATATTTATTGCTTTACTTTTGTTGAGTGGAAGCTTTAAGCAGATAATTTCAGTATTATTGTCAAGGGGTAGGTTGGGATGTATAGTACTGATTTGAAGGTTAGCTTTATATAAGATAGCAACTCCTCCTCCCTTTTTGACTGGGCGGTGATGTCTTATAATATTATATCCGGGTGGGGTAATTTCGTTGTCTTTAATGTGAGGTTTAAGCCATGTTTCAGATAAGATATGCATTTGTGTAAGTGTTTTGAAGGAATTCTTGTACAAGAAAACTTAAATACTTTAGTTCTGTGTATATATTTATTTAGTACAGGCATGCAATTTTCTCTCTCTCTTTCTCTCTCTCTGTGAAATGAGATTTTTTTTCCTGTGTATATCCTTAGTCATCCAACAACACCTATAGAACATAACTCCAGTTGTGACATGCTGTTAGATTTGGTAAGCTTAGTGGTAGCTTTTTCCTCTATGACAATTATTTACAATGTGTATTTATATATGTGCGTATGGGTGTCGAACACCTGATCAAAAGACACAATGTCAATACTCAGGAGATCAGCATCAGAATGTCGAATAAACAAATATCGGCAAATTCTGTGCATGCTTCAGGGATTTTCTTGGAGTAGACTAAACCAATGGCAAGTGTTTTTGCAGTGGGTGCAATCTCCCTGCACCCCCTGCTAATTGTATATACTAACACAGTGATTGCACAATACCTGGGAAAAGGGAATATTCCCCTACCTGGGGAATATATATAACATGTTGTTTATTTTCATATAGTAAATAATATTTTGCATTGTTTACTTCCAAATGTGTTTTTATCGCTTGGTGTGATTTGATAAATTACTAAAGTTTTATTTCTGTCATATTTGTGTTATATTTATTTTTGAAAATTTTATTTTGTAAAATTGATAAAAATATTAGAAAGAAATTGTATGCATATTCAGAGTGAAATATTGCCCTCCACTCTAGCAAATTATTGGATGCAACTCAAAATATTATTAAGCAATGAAAAATATTGGATACAATACAAAATATTATTAAACAATGCAAAATATTTGGTACAATGCAAAATATTATTAAACAATGCAAAATATTATTTAGTATATGAAAGTAAACAGCAGGTGTAAAATTGATAAAAATATTAGAAAGAAATTGTATGCATATTCAGAGTGAAATATTGCCCTCCACTCTAGCAAATTATTGGATACAACTCAAAATATTATTAAACAATGAAAAATATTGGATACAATGCAAAATATTATTAAACAATGCAAAATATTGGATACAATGCAAAATATTATTAAACAATGCAAAATATTATTTAGTATATGAAAGTAAACAGCAGGTGTAAAATTGATAAAAATATTAGAAATAAATTGTATGTATATTCAGAATGAAATACTGCCCTCCACTCTAGCAAATTATTGGATACAACTCAAAATATTATTAAACAATGCAAAATAGTGGATACAACTCAAAATATTATTAAACAATGCAAAATATTATTTAGTATATGAAAGTAAACAGCAGGTGTAAAATTGATAAAAATATTAGAAATAAATTGTATGTATATTCAGAATGAAATACTGCCCTTCACTCTAGCAAATTATTGGATACATAGGTTATGTCTGGATAAAAACCTTGAATGTGATATACGTGTTCAGGACATGTGCGGCACTACTTTCTACTTTTGTGGTTTGTCTTTACTTATTCTCTAGGTTCATTTAATACTTACATGCAAAACTCAGTACATCAGTGCAGAAGGTCCTACAAAAACTGGTTGAGATTAAAAATACTGTCTCACATGGCAGCAAAATGAAAAACCTATTTTATTTGCTAAAGTGATACCCCTTCAACACAAACACAATCTAATATGTGGGACTTTGCTTTCCACTCCCTTTCCCAATAATGTGATCTGACTCCAATATTACACTCTATTTTACACACCTTTTTTATACATTGCTTTTACAAAACATATAACTCATTTTCACCAGGTATGGTCGACATCTCCATGTTCTCTCATCATTACTGTATACATTTTTATTATGCAATTGTGCTTGAAACCATTTGTCTGGTTTTTTTTTTTTTTGTTATTGAATACCACTTTAAAGGTAGAATGGCATGTTTCATATAGCCTCTTCTCTACTACTCACTTCATTCACATTACTAAAATTAAAATTGCTTATTAAATGAAGTCCTTTTACTTATAAGGTTTTTTGCCATCAAACTAAATTCCACTAAGAGTGACTCCTGAGAGATGTACAGGATATTCTAAAACTCTGAATCTTAAAACTCATAATGACATCAAAACAGCTATTCTTCAGAACAGTGAACACATGTCAAGTTGAGACAATATGGCTTCTTTGAACTTAATTTTCCTCATAATGAATGATAAGAGGATGGCACGTTGTTGACTAATCAAAAAGTGTTCTAATGTGGTGAAAAAAGTGAAACCATTAGCAAACATGCATTTAAATATAGATCTGAAGGCTGTTTCAACAACTGTCTTTACATTAACACAAATTTCTCTAAACATTTATATTACATTTATGCAAATGTCAGCTCAATCTGCAAAACTAATGCAAAAACTTTACTACAGAAATATAATGAGTCATCATTAATTGCAAAAGATAACATAATTATGAACTGTTTCAAACAAAATGTATGTCTTATTAGACTATATACCATCCTAGGAGATTAAATACTTCCCTCAGAATTATGCACTTTATATATCTGAAAAGCTAATGACACTGCTCAAAATGATAGCATTAGTTATATATTAATAATCATGCATTAACAAACCATTTTTATAAAAGCAGAACTAAATCAAAACGAGTTAACTGCAGACTTATAATAATAGCATGAATTTTGTATATAATAACCAAAAAATTAATTGCGTTCCTGCAAAATAATTAAACCATTAATTCCCAGTGATTCAATATGACTGCGGTAAGAATTTAAGTTTGTTAAAAGCATCTCCTGTTATTTGAACGTTTTTCTATAAAATGGTATGTATAACCATGGATAAAGAATTAAAAGTTATTTCATGATACCTAGCAGAGACTTTTATCATTATGCCAAACATTACCACATAAACAGTTTAAAAATAGAAAAAGGAAAACAAAGGAGTATTTAATCTTTTGCAGAAGAGGGAATATTAAAGAAAACATCCGATTAGCCTATCTAAGATGGTACTGAAGGAATAAAAAAATACAAGTGAGGTTCAAGTTCAAAGAAGATCAGATCTCAGGCCACTATTTAGAGTTATTATTACAGAAATTACATTAACTGGCACATCTGGGTAATAACACCTGCTACTGAATATAAAATAGATTGTAATGTAATTAACACAGGTGCTGCAATACAAATGTTAATATTTCATCCAAAGGAAATAAACTAGTTTTACTGTTAAATGTGCTATTAAACTTCTTGGTTATAAAAGCTAATTGTGCATATTCTACTAATACTCAAAAGTTTAGAACTATAAACAAAGCAAAGTATTTAGAGACTCTCTTTCTCTCTTTCACACACACAGACACACACATACACACACACACACATGTACACACACACACACACACACACACACACACACACACACACACACACACACACACACACACACACACACACACACACACACACTCAGATAACTATAATATAAATATATCGGTACTTATACCTGGCTAAACTTTAATTTTATTATATACAGTTTCCTGATACCGAGTGATCCAAAGTGACCAGTGAGTCTACAAACTCCTGAAGTAGGGACTTAAATCAGCATCAATAAATACATGAGACTTGCTAGAGGGAGATAGATTTGTAACTCAGTATATTGCCAATGTATGGAATAAGTTACTACTACTACAGGTCAAAGTACTACTTTAACCAACTTTACAATTAGTATGATTTGGATTTCCATTCCCAGAGCTAACCATTCACCTGGTCTGCCAAACCCAACTTACGTCCCCTGAGCTCAACCTAATCCACTTCTAGAGCAGCAGGAAATTGAGAATACTGGTGCAGTATCCTGCTGATACTCAGGGAGTGTATCCTAATACACTCTCTCCTCTCAGCAGCATTTCAAGGTCTGCACCTGGGGCCTGTGCGAGAGGTGTATGTACGCTGTTTACCACTTGCAGTATGGAACTTGCCTAACTCATAATGCTGCTAGTGCTCCAAGCTTAGGAAACCATCTATCCTTTGTGATTGGTGAACTGAAATCAGTTATTCACTCCCATTCTCTACCCTCTGCTTCTTATACTGCCCATGTCACTAATCAATCCCATGTCATCAGGGATGCAGAAGGGGCTTTATCCCACTGAACTACAGGGTCAGCCTCTTTTAAGGTTAGTCTTGATGATCAGATTGGTGGATTCAAATTTACACCTGAGCTGCCATGTACTATCCTGCTTGATTTGGGAGGTGAATATTATTAAGTAATAGAAAAAGGAGGCACATATTTTTAAATGTGTCCACATAAAGTTGTATGTGGCTAGCAGTCTTCTAGCCCTCATGATCACTTGCCAGTGTTGTTCTTACATTACTGTGTATATACATATATACATATATACTCCAAATCTGTGTAGAGAGAAAGAAAAAAGATATGGCAAGTGCTAAACCACTAAAGTACAAAAGCACTCTCACTTTATATATCTCTCACACACACACACACACACACACACACACACACACACACACACACACACACACACACACACACACACACACACACACACACACATTATTTATTTATCTACTAAAGTCATTTTTAATTTTTTAGCTTTTCTACAATATTGTGTAGTATTATGTTACTTACACTGTAGCATTTCATAATTACTTTAAGTACATATTTTCCTAACTGATAGTTTCACAAGTTTTATTTAATTTTTGCTTCCCATCAGAAGTACATGGTTTTTTAAAATATTTATGTCTAATAAATAAATTTGCTGCATTAGATAGAAATGCATTGATTCTGTTTTTGAACATTAACATGTATCTGTTTTAATTCTACTGCTACCTGCCCTACTGTTTTCCTTGCAGTTTTCTCCAGATAATTTTGCTTTTTTGAAACTAATCTCTTCTGAAATCAATGATCTTCCCCTCATTGTTCCAGTCAGCAATGCCATTGTACTTGCCTGGAATATGACAAATTGAAAAGTCAGGTTGATCTGCAAAGTTAACAGAATGAGTAATCTTACAAATGAGTTAATCCCTTTCACAGGGAACATTTTTTTGATCAAACCCTGAACAACTGCTAAATTGTCCAAGGAAAATATTCCCCACCTCTTGCTACAATAATGTTCTTTCCAAATTAGTGTGGCTATCCACTCAGGTAAAATTTCCAAAAAGGTGATGTCCCTGCTTCTTTCCTTGGACCAAGAGGATAGCTATTCAACCTGAAACCAGCTCCTGCAAAAGAAACCTTCCATACAGAGCCCAGCAGCTGCATAAATGAAAAGCAGTGGTTCCTTAGAGGAAACTCTAGGGTTCCATTGGAGGGTAATTTCATTGTAGTGGAGCATGAAAGTCTTCCACAGATAGAGATCAGCTCTGGTCTGACAGATAATGCATACCTAGTGGTGTTTCATTTTACTTCCTCTTAACATGTTAGATAGAGATCTAAGAAAATTCCTGCCCAGAGAAAAAGCCCTGTGGGTGAGCCATGCACCTGCATTACTTTGCTGACCTTCACTTTGTGAAGTTCAAGAAATATATCAATAGAAGAATCAAGCCATTATACAAACATCAATCAGAAGGCCCATAAAGGTAAGAGATTGGATGGGGCCATCCAGCTTGTTCATCATCAAAGGTACACCTATTTGGCAAAGGTCTATAAAGATTTGCATACCTTCCCTGGCTTCACCTTGCTCTTCACCTACAGTCATTGTCTAAGTAGTGTATGGCAGCTTGCATTGTGGCATGATGCTGCCAGCAGTAATGTAAGGCAGAACCAGAAGTTTCAAAATGGAGCAGGCTGAGGAGCACATAGGCATAACCCTATTGAAGATGAATGTGTCATCAGTCAAGAAACCCAGCATGAGACAGTCCTCTTTGCTAATAGGAAGAAGATGGTAGGCAAACTGGATGTTTATCTTACAGAATCATAGAAGTGAGAATTTCTTGATGACCTTAGCACCTTGGTCCACTGATGTAGTGTACTTCAGACTGTTGTTTGTTCATAAAGTCTTTAGAGGGGAACTAGATGTGTGGGAAAGATGGTGAATTAGGCAAAATACTCTGACTTTTTTCTTCAGGTCCAAGCCAATAGCTGAAATCTTATAAGAGGGCCAAGAGGGCATGAAAAGGGGCCAGAAACTTGTCCTGCAGTGACCTACTTCTCATTCAATTTAAGGACTTCAGCTTCCTTTCTTTTCCTTTCACTGAAGATAAATTTTTTGCTGTTTTTGAGTCCAGGCGATCATGTAGTAAAATCAACTGAGAAGCCTTTAATAAACATTTGGCTGCTTCTTTGTATGTGTAGTTGGTCAGTTCAAAGGCTAGTTTGTCAACCCTGATCAGGGAATGTGACTACCTGAGATTATGACATTCCACAGGAAAGATTACCTCTTTGGTCATGAAAATCGGGCCTGCCTCTTGAAGGTATATCACATCTTGCAATAGGAGTCTGATCTCATGGACCAGCTTAGAAATTGGCTGGCCTAACTGACCAACATTTAACTGTTATGTCATTTTTCTCACAGTGAGAACAGAAGTAAGTAAACCAGCAAGCAACCCATGAGCATCTTCCATTATTGAATAGCAAACAGAATTTCTTTGGCTGACTATCTAAAGATGAGTTGGTATCTGTAATATTGGTTTTACCAGGCATAAAGCTTTATCAAATACCAGGGTGATACTGGTCCCAGCTGAGGTAATTGCCAGATGCCTTTAATTTTCACTGGTCAAAGGAAGACCAGGAGGGCACCCCATGAATATGGTGAGCTTCTCTAATTGAGAAGAAACAGGCTTAAAGGGGCTGATCCTGACTATAATCCCTCTCAATAAGGATGTCCTTTTATACTGTAAAGCCCAAGATCCAATTGTCCAATAT
>NC_056734.1:861334488-861341988 GCF_019279795.1 Protopterus annectens
GCTGCACACTGGCAGTTTCTTTGTGTAGGTAAGAAATGTGTTACTTACAGCACACTTGTGGCACTGCACCTTTAATCTTCTCTACTCAACAGCCAAGGAAGTCAGAATGGCACATCTGCATGTCACTACAAAAGTGGCTACATTGCTCACATCTGACAGCCTGTAGTACTGCATTCCAGGCCTCGGTCTTATATTGTGGGCCTACATATTGGCTGTAGTCATGATGGAGGAGATGAAAGAAAATTTTAGATTCTTCTGTGCACCATCTTTATGTCAAGAAAGGTGCACTCTCTTCTCCCTTACAGGACATGACTAGTGTCTTAGAAATCGCAAAGATATATGGCAGGTACCTTGCAACTACATATAAGCTCTCTCTTGCCTAGAGGTACACAATGTGTGACCCATGGCAAAAAATAGATAGATAGATAGATAGATAGATAGATAGATAGATAGATAGACAGACAACAAACAAACAAATAAATAAATAAATAAATAAATAAATGTGCTTATTACAGTGTGTTAAAATTGGACTGTAAGATTTGACACATGGCAGCCCTGTCTCTGCTATTATGCCATGAATACAGCATGCAGTACAGTGACTTAACTTACATTAGGTTAGATGTGAATTTACGTATACCACTCTCCCCATTCCACACCATCATGTCAAAGCCGTAAGGTGAACCTCACATGAGCAGTGCTGCCTGCAGGTGCCTTGGTTGTGTAGAGTTTAGCAAGACGTTTGGCTAGTCAGTGTGTGATGCACAAATTGAGCAACTCAGAAACAGTAAATAGTTGATCCCTTAAATGCATAATGAACACATTCAGGCACCTGAATATGCTCAATATAAGTATGAGGGGAGGGCAATGAAGCTCACTGTACTACAGAGGAATTCACAAAGCTGCAAGATGTCAATTTGCAAAAGATGGCTCCACTAGGTTTTGCTTTGAAGTGCCGTATCCCAGCTTCTAGAAGGTAAGTGCTACTTTCAGCTTCACTTTTTCAAGTATGGGTGCTCTTAGCTGTTGAATTACTTAATTACATAATAAAGTAGCTCTGATATTACTTTTAGGACTTATTAAATGGGTGGAGGGGAGACTGTCAGTAGAATGCTAAGGCAATAATTGTGATTATGGATTGTGTAGCCTAATGGGAATCACACTCAGAAGCAGGTACTCAGAACACATACTAATAGTTTCAGGCACGCCTTGAAGTAACATTTTGTGCCACACCATTTGACTGCTTCACATATTCTGTGTATACCACATGCGCAAAAGTCTGTTTAACAATGAAAGGAAGCAGACATGTCATGACATCTTGGTCATTGAAATGTAATAGTTCTGGGAGTGTCAGCTATATATTTTTTCATAATGTTATGGGCCTGCATTAGGTAAACAGTCTGGATAGACAAATATGACTGCAAAACATACTAGCAGCCTTTAATACCGACTAGGGTAAAGGATTATATTAAAAATTGTGCTTGTCCAATCATAATCATCTTGCTAATACCAGTTTTTTCCATGCCTACGGAGCAATGCCAAAACAAAAACAAAAAAAAAAAAAAAAAAAAAGGAATAGAAAACAAAAGAAAACTGTCTACTTAGAAAGGTTGTTGAAAGTCAAATTGTCTGAGGCAGATAATGAGAAAATACTTCAGGCCTTTCTCTACAGGGCTGATGGGTCTTTGGGCAAGTTGCTGCCAAAAGGGCAAACAAAGACTGTGCCTGAAAAGAGCTTGTGGTCAACATCAATACTATTGGTGGCCACAGCAGTACATATGAAATGGTCCCACATAGGGCCACCTATATTACTTATACAGCAGAAAGAAAAACCTACTCACCTGGTCAAGGAAGATAGTTAAATGGGTTGTCTGCTGGTTGTGCTACCCTTATTGTAGATGGAGAAGTTTCTGGCTTCTTTCAGATGCAGTGACAGCTCAACAAGGTCCCACCATGTGGTGTTGGGCATTGGTGTAGGACTTCATTGTGTTTCATGCATATCCATTGGAGATGTCCAAGGTACTTAGAAATCTTTCTATATAACAGTACAATTACTTTCCCATGCCCCATTTTTCACTGACCAACTTTGTAAAACTATTAGTTTTGGCTTATACATCTACATCAAGGATTTATCCTGTACACCCATCTGCACTGGGGACAATGCTTAAATGTGGTTTGAAAACACTAGTGTTAGTACATCTGTTTTACTGTATGTTGATAGTGTTGAGTTATAATTACAAAGCATATAGTGCTTTGCTGTGTTCAAAGGTAAATCTCTGTCAGGATGCACCCTTGTGGAATTGCCTCTGCCTGACATTGAGTGCTCTGCAACATCTGAAGATGATGGCTGGGATGAGCTGGCAATTTTCAGGGAATGCGGTGTATGTGTGTGTGTGTGTGTGTGAGTGTGTGTGTGTGTGTGTGTGTGTGTGTGTGTGTGTGTGTGTGTGTGTGTGTGTGTGTGTGTGTGTGTGTGTGTGTGTGTTGGACACAGGGAATGTGATCACTGCATCCCCTACACAGACCATGAACACAGCCTCTGTATGTGTGGACATCCATGTGACATGCGCATCCACACTGGTAGGAGAGATTACAGGGGGCAGTGACATTCAGGACAGTGTGGTACCCCATACAGGACATTTGTCAAACTCTCCAATTAACCTCATTGGGAGTGGGGGTACATACAGGGAACTGGTATTGGAGATCCTTGGAGACATGGATATTTATATCCCCCTTAAGTATTTTTGTCAATGGATGCAACCGATCTAATGTGCAGGGTCATCATGGAGGCACAGGCAAGTACTGCTACAACCATTTCACTGTTAGTAAGGCTAGTGTGAATGATATCCACACATGTACTCCTACCCATAGCTGTGCAAATAATAATTGTGCACTGCCCTTCGTCTGATGCACAGTGTGCCAGCTTATGCATGGGTAAGGATAGCCTAGTGTTGGGCGTACATGCACCACTTCTACTGTAGTGTGTTTACATTATGGGCTGAAGCTATACACAAACCATTGATTCCTTGCCAGTGCCATGGCATACTGCACCCACCTCTGTCTATCATGTTCATCCACTGTTACTGGCTCTTTCATTGACTCCACATCTGGCTCGGCATCAACTGCCTGGTGCTCTTCTTGCAATTTCCGTGATAATATGGGGTAGCAATCAGCATTTTGACAAAGGTTTTGCATACATGCCAGGCTCATACTGCAGGGTAACAGGGATGAATTCATGCAAGCTCTACAATGATCCTTGTTTGCAGCTGGTAATAGTTGCACCCGTTGTCTTCTTCATTCTGTGAATTTCAGATAGGTATCATCAGCCAAGGCTCTAGGACTTATCTGGCATGTCCAATGAGATGACCTTGTGGAAACCCATTGCTGCAAGTCACAAAGTGCCATATGTGGGAGTTGTGATAACTGCCTGGCCTACCTGCAGACAAATGTTAAATGGTACTGTATACATTACAGACCAAGTGGCAGTTAATGAAGTGATACGATTTGTGGTTCATGCAACTCCTTACCATTTTCCCAGGTGGGGCCTTTATTTCAATGTGGATGCAGGCTATGGCTCCCAGTAGCTTTGGAAACTGGCCTATATTATAGACGCCCCACATGGTGTTGCCACTTTCCTCTGTGGTATGTGGGAAACACATATGCTTGTCCAGATACAGCAGTATTACATTGGGAAATCGATGGTATTTTCTCTAGGTAGATGCCAAAGATATCCCCACTGCGTTCCCCTTAGTTGCTGAAAGGTCCCTGAGGATATTATATATAAAGCCACATTTAGTGTCTATGGGGAGAGGCACTCCATGACTCCCATGTCCCTGCAGGTTGACATATTTCCACAACATATTGCTTAGCGTCCCTAGCCACAAAGTACTGGCACAGAATGCTGTTTTTATGAAATCCATGAAATGTTTGGTCAGATGACGCAACATCTCTAATGGCAATGACCACACTGGTGTAGCTTGTAGTAGTTTCATGTAGATGAACATTAGCTATTGCTACTGCAATGCCTAAAATATTTCCAAGTCTTCATGGTCAAGAACATGGAGATTTAGTTGTATTCATTAACACTGGTGTTATATCTCTGTGTTGTACACTTTAAACTTTTCAGAATCATTCCACCATGTTGATGTGATTCATTTGCATAAATGGTGCCACCCATTTTACTAATGTTGCTCATTACCATCTGATTTTATGGCCACTTGTTTGTATCTTTCGGTTTTTCCCGGTTAGGGGTCGCCACAGCGGAACTCTGCTAATGATTGGCAGTTGACTTTAACGTACCGGCTTGCCAGGCCTGATGCACAACCTTCAACGAAGGTACGCCCATTCACGCATGTCTCCACGCAGAAGATGCTCTAGCTGAGAATCGAACCGGACAGCGTCTTACTGTGAGGTGACAATGCTACCGCAGCACCACCACCTCGGGACTCTAACATATATTAATGTCAGCTCTGCTGCTCAGAATGCACTGCTCATGGTATCTGTGATGAGTCGTACACTTCCTGCATGTCACAGAAACACTTACTGCAACTAAGTAAATTTATGCCTAAGAGAATTTAACCTCATTCAATAACATTGTTCAGAAACCAGACTCTCTGGAGCTTCAAAATCAGTATGGAAAGACATGCCTAAAAATATGTCACCAAAAATAAAAGAGCTTTGATATCAAAATGTTCAACATGCTGACTGAGACTGACAGGAAAGAGCCTATCCAGTCTAAATGACAATGAAAGTGTCCCATGATGTGACTTTCAAAAGAAAATGGTGCCCTGTAGCAGACATCATTGATCTAATACCAACCCTTTAATGTAGATGCTGCAGTCTCTTCAGCAGGTTTCTAACACAACACTTTATTGTACATTAACCGTAAATCTCAGAATAGAAACATTTATCATGTAACAGTCAAGCACTGTGCCACATTTAATAACTTCTTATCTGTTAAAATAATAAGGGTGATTGTCTGTGTATACTTAGGTAACTCCTATTAGTCCTTAATTCTGGCTTGTAGATAGCTGATTTTGTATAGTGACCGATACACTTATTGTCCATAATATATATATATATATATATATATATATATATATATATATATGGATTCCTATTACAAGAACAAAAGTTCGCTACTTCGAACTTGTAATAGGAAGCCTCAGTTTTGCGAAAGTTCACTTTAAGAAAAGTGAACTTTTGCTTAAGTTTACTTCACCGAAAACACCGCGGCACAGTGGATGACATAAAAAACAAGCTATGTCCTCCACTATGGTGCGATAGTCACGGACCTTAGGGTTAGGGCACAGGTTAGGGTAAGGAGATAGTTAGTAAAGCTATCCCCTTACCCTAACCCATGCCCTAACCCTAAGGTTCGTGACAATCGCACCATAGTGGAGGAGATTGCTATGTCCTTCACTGCGCTGCAGTCATCACGGACATTAGGGTTAGGGTACAGGTCATGGTAAGGGGATAGCCCTATGGGCTATCCCCTTACTGTGACCTGTGCCCTAACCCTAAGGTCTGTGAGTACTGCACAGAAGTTCAGTACAACACCCGTTCCTTGTACTGAACTTCGCGTAAGTACACTTTCGATTAAGTGCACTTTTGCTGCAGTGGGCATTCCATGCACTATTTCGAATTAGTGAAAATTCGATCTAGTGTATGGAACCCATATATATATATATATATATATATATATATATATATATATATATATATATATATATATATATATATATATATATCAGCTCTGGGGTGCTCTGCAGAATACAATACTCTCCTTATCAGCCAGCTACCGCCAGAGTTTAAGCCATCTGAACTACCACTCGTTAGTAGGAAATGAGTCTACATCTGCTCCACAACCAAGGAAAGCATCCAAAGGGAATATAATAAATGACCAGGTCCAACATTCTTTTTAAGAGAATAAAGAACCAGAACACATGGCATTAACTATTTACATATTATGTGTAAATGGATGATTAAAAATTCCTTTAAATTCCAGGAGGCAAAATTCCAAGACAAACTCGTTGATGACTGCATGCTGAAGCTTGACATGCTCACATCAAGAAGCAACATATGGGATTGAGTGTCTATGGAAGAATTTTCAGCACCACTTTGCTAGCACAATGCTGTAGTGCTAAGAGTATAGACTTGACTACATAAACTAGATTAGGTATTATAATCCTCCTCATCCTCTCCATCCAGGTTATTGTGGATTAGACTTGTTCTTGGATTTCAGGGAAACCATACCAAGTTAAAGATTTCTTTGAACACCACAGTTGTCTGAGAGGAGTATAGAAAGAGTTCAACCCTTGCAGAACAAAATCTTGATAGGGGTGATTCATGGCTCCGTTGTTAGATTCCATTCCCTCCACTTCTTAAGGCACTGTAATTTAATAACCCAGAACACTTTAATGTTGAGTTCCTTTATCTGCAGACAAGGGTCAAGTAGTTTCCCAGGTATTTTTCTTCTTCATATTTTGGCTCTACTGCCTGCTTCTCCTCAGTCCAGTCCCAGGCAATTGACCTATTCTTTTCCTATCAGCAGGCTAAGGCTCAACCAGGAGAGGCCGTCTTTAAGATAGCCATAAGAGCGGTGATCCATTGTTTTCTGTTATGCCTTGACACCCCCTGCAACAAATTCAACTTGGCTTGTGAGAAGTGGATGGGGTGACTGAGCAGAAGTGCTCTTCACTTCGACAAGAAACATTTTCTTCTTGTAGTCCCCTCATCAAATGAAAATAAGGAAGCTGGTTTCCTTGGTCTTCATCTGATATATGATAGACAAACACACACACAGGACATAGGAATGATATACGAATAGTTTCATCAAAAAAGAAGTCAACACTGTAAATCACTGATCATAATAAATAATACAAAACCAAATGATTTACCGGGCCCCCCACACCATCACATACCCTTGCATATCTAAATATACGTTTGATTGTACAGCCACTGCACTGTAATCTCAGTCTAGTAAATAAGTTTATTAATCTCAGTCTATTAAATAAGTTTTTGCTGATGAAACACAGTAATTAATAAAAGTAGATTGATAATTGCTGTTTACGTCAAGAGGTGAACCACACACACACACACACACACACACACACACACACACACACACACACACACACACACACACATGCACTAAAGTATATACATCATTTAAGATGGAAAGCCTTTGTTTAAGCACATATTTTTCTCTTTCAAATCCCTCATGATCATGTCCACTCCACTGGGCACTCCTTTTACACATGCATTCCTCTTATCTCCCATACTTAATAACTCACATCAACTGTGAGAGAGATTGGGGATTATTCCCTGCAGGGGAATATCATCAGATAACCTCATCTCATTGCTCATAGAGTGCAGGTGTTGGGTTTTGACTTCCTTCTTTTGCTGTAGGCTCAAACTTTTGTACAGTATTAGACAAATTCCCTTCTGAGGCTCTGTACATTCTCCCACCAATATACATTCTAATTTCTCCAAAGGAGTGAG
>NC_056734.1:861346988-861449488 GCF_019279795.1 Protopterus annectens
TTGAGGAGTAATGCTCGACAATGCATCTACTTAAACTGATAAACATCAACCTATTTACAGGATTGGCTCGATGTCTAAAGAACAGCCACTGTGACTACTTTGTACATGGATGGGTCCCCTACACAGTCAGGTAATTATAGACCTATCAGCCTCACCAGCCTTATTTGTAAAGGCATGGAATATATTATAGCAGAACTCATTGATATAGACATAGGAAACTTACCTGATCTAGATTTTATTTTGTTTAGGACAGGTCCTGTATTCTGAACCTAGTAAGTTTCTCTGAAAAGGTTACAAGAGCTATGGACAGTGGCTATTTTGTACACACTGCTTAACTTGACCTTGCCAATGCTTTTGACAGTCTCCCCCATGCTGTTATTACTAAAAAATTAGACAAGCTTACTGTAAACTCATACATTGTCCACCAGATGGTAAATTGGCTCTCCAATGGATCCCAAGTAGTTTAAGTTAATGTATCCCTCTCTTACTATAAAAGTATAACTAGGTGGAAGTCACAGGAATCAGTTCTCATCCCTCCTCATGGGATGTGGTAGTATCAGGGTAGTGGATCTTTCAATGTTGGAGTCTTGAGTCATTTTACAGATTGACTCTGTTCATAAGGGACATAGGCAGTACCCCAACACTGAATGTATGGTTCCCCATCCATTTATCCAAATTTCTTTGTGAAGGTAGTGAGGGACAGGCTTTACTTTGTGAAGGTGGGAAGTTTATTACATAGATGAGGTTTGGGATATCACTCTGTTTCTCCAGCAAGTTCTGTTAGAGTCACAAATAAGGTTCAGGTCCCCCTTTTTTTATACAAATTGTTACCCAAGTAAATCCAATCACATTAGCCATTCACTTAATTGCTAATAAGAATAAGAAGTTACATGGTTGACGAAAAACTCAGTGAACAAGTTATAAGCATTTATTTGCTGTTCGTTCTGTTTAATAAAGTCGTAGTTCATAGTATTGGAGACTCCAAGTGCTTTGTTTTGTTACATATTGGTGAAGTTATTCCTGAGGCACTTTTTTCTCACTTCTTCTTTGGTTTCTTAACGATAATGTACCCCTGAAGCCAGCCCTCAAATCTAAGAAATTAAAATAGCTCTATGCACATTGGTGATGACAATGGTATTTATATACAAGGATGTATTTATATATATTCTATTGACTTGCTATCAGGACCATGTGATACTGTATTGATGTACTGTTGCTTTAAAAAGCATTTTAGTTCTGGGTGCAATTAAGTTTAATTTTACTAACATGATTGGTCATTTTGAATTTTAAACAGTATTTATGTGTGGCTAGGGTTTGTAGAAAATGTCTGATGAATCAGTGGCTGTCACTGCGAAAGCGCTCACTTTACCTTTGTACAATAAATGAGAAGATTTGTTTTATTTAGTCTGCTGTGTTGCTGATTAATCTGGTTACCTTCCATCAAGGGCAAGTTTGTTTGACTTTTGAAGTTTGCTGCATCTGCTTTTGGGGACTGCTTTGAACTGTTTGGGTCATTTTTACCATTATAATTTGCAGGGATATCTGATTTACCAAATGTTATGATTAGGCATTTTTTAGCATTTAGTGTCAGACCATGGTTTTGGCATCAGTTGTTTGTCATTTTTAAGGCCTGTATGAGGGATGTCAACATTGTAAAAAACCATCCAGGGAAAACAAAGAGTTTTTTACAGTTTTAATCCAACAATAAATGATGAATCAAATTTATTGTTGGATTAAAACTGAAAAGAACGCTTCGTTTTCCCTGGATGGTTTTTTACAAGTTCTTGGTGTTTGTCTTAACCATTGTTTGCTGTTCAGTTTGAGGTATGTCAACATTGTTTAGCGATTCAATGATTGCTCCCAGCTTACAGTCGTCAGCAAACTTGGTGAGCCAGAGGCCCCTGACATTGGCATTCACTTCAGAGAAGTATATACCAAACAGGAGGAGTCCCAACACTGAGCCCTCTGGGATACCTCTAGTAACAGGTTTCTTATCGGAAGTGGATTTGTCTAGCCTGACAACAGGTGTCCTGTCAGTGAGCCAGTTGTCTATCCATCTGACAACATAGGGGTGTATGCCTAACTCAGTGAGTTTATCTATGATCCATGAATGGGGGACTGTTGAAAACTTTGGCTAAGTCTAGATAAGTGATGTGTACTGTTTTACCCTTTTCAATGGCCCTGGTGACTTTCTCAAAGAAGCCCAACAGATTGAGCAGGCAAGACCTTCCTTTGACAAAGCCAACTTGGGTTTGGTCCAGTTTTTGGTCTCATTTTGGTCACAACCTCTTAGCACATAAAAAAAAAAATTTAGACAAAGCCAAACATAATGAGGAATTAAGCCCCAAAAATAGGGACAGATTTTAAAACATGCTCTTATTAGCTTAGCAAGTTGCTCAAATAAAAAGCCTTGTGTTACCATGCATTTTCTGAAGGCCATTAAGTCTTAAATTCAAGTGCCTGTCATGATTTAGTGAATTCAATCATCATTGATTTGCCACAAAATCCAGAAAAATCACAATTTTATGAGGAACAGACCAAAAATAAGAGGAGAAAAATCCAGATATTCTGCGAAAATCTGGTCTCAACCTAAATGAAAGAAGTGCACCATACTAGCATTTGGAAAACAAATTGCTCCTATTTCATATATTAAAAATGGTACTGCTCTTCAGACAGATACTGTTATAAGAAACTTGGGTACTTACAGTATGTGGATAATTCTCCTTGTCTGTCGTCATGTGTGCATCAGTGCATCATTGACAGGAAACCCTTCTATCTGACCCAGTGAATGTCATGGGGAATGTCCTACCACTGTATTCTTCCCTTATCACACCCATCATCAAATACAACTGCCTTCTTTAAGTTGTACAGATACAAGCCTGTCATTCAATTGTAAAGGGATTAAAGAATTCTAAATTAAAGGTCTTAAATCCTTCAACTACCCGATAGGTTTGAATGACTGTTAATTCTCAGTAGCTTACAGGTTGCTGTGAGGTGAACTGTGTCTTATTTTTCGAGTCATGAAAAACCCAGTTCTATTCAAGCTCCTACTTTTTTCACAGAATCAATTGCTGAAGAAACAGCTGTAGCATCTATTCTCCTGCTTTATCCGAACTATCCTCAGACTTCTATATTTTACACCCTCCTATCTCCTCATTACTGCCTTTGGCCTGTCTTTGATTCATTCTACTAGCTTCATCCTCTCTTTTTTTCTCTCTCTCTTCAGAGCACACTCGGGCAAATCTGCAGTCTGTGGGTACCACCCCAACCATACAGTTTAAGAAGGAATCAGTACTGCAAAACTAAACAAGGATATACATTTTGAGCCTCAAGAGCTGGGTCAGTCCACCCAGGCATTCTACTTATATGTTTTACGAGAGTGAAGCTATTACATTAGCAGTATTTCTTAGTAGTTCTCAGTGTGCTAATAAAACTGACTGTTGTATCCTTGTTTTCCCACCCCCTGATAGTGCAGTAATCCTAACTGTCCAATAGACAGTATACATTTAATTCAGATCCCTGTGACTAAATTAACCATCAAGCAGCCCTCTCAGTGTTTTCTGCCTTAGTTTGTATCACTTGGAGGCCCACCTGTTTATTTGCATCTCTATACATTCCCCCACATTGCTAATGTATTTCCCTACTCTAATCTGTGCACAAACTGGCTACCGATAAGCAAGTCAATGAGAAGACACACTCCCAACCTTAATAAACTTTGCTGTCTTTTCTCTCCTTCACTTTACAGGTAGTTTGAATTATTACTTATCCCCTCTGAAGCCTTCACTGATAGATTTCCACTGATTGACTCACTGGTTTCTTTGCATTCCACCTGATTTACACCCATTGTGCTATCTCACTCCCCCAATACTAAGTCTATATTAGAATCCTGCTGAGCATGGAGCCATCTTTAAATTTCTAGTCTCCCACCAGGACACAAGTTCTCTTCAGCAATTGCATTCTGCTTGCTGGTAAGCCATTAGACCTCAGGAATTTGTTTAAAGTATTCAGATTTGTAAAGTAATACTTACGTTTTACTCTTGTCTTGGTGGACTCTGCCCCGCTCCATTCACTCTTGCTAATGCTCGGGCTCTCTCTGCTCCCCTACCCCATATTTCCTCCTGCCCCCACTACCTCCACATTTATAGTAATCACAGCCACACCCACAGCTCACCTTCACATCACCTCCACCAATCACAGCTCCTCAAGTCAGATCAGATTATACCACACCAACTTGCTCCACCACAAAATGCTCCCAATTACTCTCAATCCCACTAGGCATTATTTACATCACCCATACTACTTACTCATCCACATATAGTTTATCCCTATAATTCCTATCCAGACCCCCACCTAGAACCAACCTAAACTTATTAGCTATGACTATCACATAACTAAGTCTAGTCTGTCTTCTCATAATTCTTTATAACACCACAAGTTATCACTCTAGCAATATCCCTAAACTTAGTAGCACAACACTGCATTATGCACTCTCATATACAGACACCGCACATTATAATAATATCTGCCCACAACTGTTCAAGAACTACATAATGGACCAATTCAGAACTAAACACATATGCTCTCATTCCTACTCCAAAAAAACACAATACTTTCTCACACTCATCACCAACCTCTAATGTCTGTATCACCATTTTAACACCAGGCTCACCATAAGTGGGGATATCCACCCCCAACCCAGGCCCAAATCCATCCTGTCCAACACAAACTGCTCCAACACAAATGTCAGAACATAACACCTCCACTATCTTCATCCCTGGGCAAATCAACAGCAGCAGCAAAACCAACCATCTTTTAATGCTAAATATTAATATTATAAGTATCAAAAATAAAATACCTGAACTCCAGACCACAATAGCACACTACTCCTCAGACACAGTTGCTTTAACAGAAACTTGGCTAAATAAAAACATAGCTAACTCAGAAGTTCTCCCTACTGGCTACAATATCATTGACAAGACAGACCACTTCGTAAAGGGGGTGGAACTGCATTACTGTACAAGTCCAACTTAACTTCACATCAATTACCAAACTCCTACCCCTCCCCCAATAATTGGAACATACTTATATCACAACTTCAACTTCACCCTAAAAAGGTCATCACCACAACTGTGATCTATATTCCACCTGGTAATGCATCTGCTAGCCTTGAAGACTTCTTATCCTGGTATTCTTCCACATACTCACAAGGAAACCCTTATTTTGGGGGACTTCAACCTAGATTGGTTCACCTACAGATCAGAACCACCAGGTAATCTAATAAATCTGCATGGCTACCATCAGCTAGTCCAAATTCCAACTAGATGTGATAAAAAATCTAAAAGGGAATCCATCCTTGACCGGGTCCTAACTAACAACCCCACATTGTACCCCCACGCAGGCCATTTCCCAGACACCTTAAGTGACCACAACATAATATACCTTATACATAGTAGAACAAGCATATGCAAAACCACTAACTATATATCCACTAGAAACACAACAAAATTCTCTCCTGAGGTCCTCAATACTTTACTGTGTAACTGTGACTGGACCCACCTAAAACCCTCCCACTTGACCAGGCTGTAGCATATTTCAACAAAACATTTCTACAACACCTAGACACTGTTGCTCCATTGAGCAAAATCAAGGTTAGAACCTCTACAAACCCCTGGTTCAGTAAAGAAACCAAACAAACCCTCAAGTCCAGAGACACTGCCTGGTTTTACTATAACAAAAACAAAGAAACACAAAGCCTAACTAAGTACCAAGAACTATGCAACCATGCAAAAAAATCCATTAGGCTGGACAAAAAATCCTACTACACAACATTACAAACTAAATACTAGTGCAACCCCCAAAAATTCTGGAAAAATGTAAACCAGCTACTAAAACCCATGCAAAAGGCTACCCCCAAACCAACCACCCCTGACACTAAAGTTCCCATCAAAACACAACTCAACTCCCATTTGTGAACTCAGTTCTATCCTTAGTATCACAGGACCATTCCCTCCTCACTATCCCCCCCAAAACAAATAACACTAATACAAGCTTTACCCTCAAAACAGTTTCCACCACTTCAATCAAAAGCATGCTCTCCAAACTAAAAACCTCATCACCAGCAGCTGACCTACTCCCCAGCTATTTCTTGAAACTCACAAGATGCTATAGCTATCCCAATCTCCACTCTCATAAACAGATCAATTGTTGAAAACTATGGGCCCAAACTCTGGAAAATATTCTATGTTACACACATACATAAAGGTGAGACTTCCACTGAACTTAATAACTACAGACCCGTTACTTTACTCTCCCCCCTGGCCAAAATCCCAGAAAAATGCATCCATACACAGGTGCTAAAATATCTCTGAGACAGCAACATCCTGTCACCTACTCAGCATGCTTTCAGACCTGCCCATAGTACCACTACAGCCCTCCTCTGCATCACAGACACAGTAAACCATCTCAAAAATGAAGGCCTGAAGGTGCTAACTCTTCTTTTGGATATGTCCAAAGCATTGACACAGTCTCGCACCAAATCTTGCTAAACAAACTTAACCAATATCAAATTCCACTCTTACCTTGTTCCAAAGCTACTTAACTGACAGGTACCAAGCTGTGAAATGGGAAAATTCTCTCTATTCTCAGCTGCCCATAACTATAGGAGTCCCACAGGGTTCTATCTTAGGACCACTACTGTTCACAGTCTTCACAAATGACCTCCACACAGCATGCATCTATCATTCAGTATGCAGATGACACTACCTTAATATGTGCTGCACAAAACATTCCCACCCTCCTGCAAACAACTCAGCTAGCATTCTCTGACACTGAAAACTACCTTACCAAAGCCCAACTTATCCTCAATCCAAAGAAAGCTCAGCTTATGATTATAACCAGTTCTAACAAAAACACTGATAACAATTAATTCACTATCTACTCCACAAATGCTACTCCTATCGCTCCAGTGGCACAGGCTAAGCTATTGGGAATAGCCATAGACTCCCACCTAAAATTTGATAGTCATCATAACTTAACTATTAAAAAAGTACATGCCAAACTGGGATCACTCTACTGTATCAAACCATTTTTACCAACAGCACAAGATCAGCCATTGCTCGCTCCCAACTTCTATCCGCCCGACTCTATGCATCTCCCATACTGACTAATCTCAGCAAAACTGAACTAAGCAAAATGGAAGCCTGCTATAGCAGAATTGCCCACTTTGCTGCAAATTGCTCATATAGAACTCATCCCTGTACTGCTTTGAGACAGCTCCACTGGCTTGAGCTGCCCAAACCTCCTAACCTATAATCAACTCTGCCTCTGTCATTCAATCAATTACCTCCCCAATAAGTGTCCTGCCCTCAAAAATCTAGTACATCACTCAGCCAAAAGACCTTTTAGATCATCAAGCAAACTACTACTAGAAGTCAGCAATAGCTACAATAGCTTTGGAGATGCACTATATAGTAGTTCAGTGGCTAAAACATGGAACTCTGTCCCCACTAGCATTCAAAACACATCATCCAAAGCCTCGTTTAAAGACCTCATCAGGCAACATCTCAAGCAAAATTGGCAGTGCCATGATTGCTCTCCAGGCTAGTGAAAGCGGATAAGGTACACATACTAAACCTAGAGTACTTGATTACAGTTTTCAATCTTACTCACAAACACTGGCTAATATACAATGTATGTACTGTGTACCTGTGTACTATGTATGTATTCTACCTATGTTCCAAATTTCAGCTGTATACCACAAATCTATGAATTACCTTTATTTTTAAATTAATATTTTTTTGTTTATTTTCTCCACTGTAACTGTTGATGTGCTGCATACCACTGTAAAAACATGTTTCTTGTAATTTGATTGTATACTAATCATGTCTAAATTAACTAAATGTATCTGTAATTTTTCTATGTGGAGCTTGTCTCCATGCTCTTCTGCTGAAAAAGGGCCTTTTCGGCTCAGTCCGACACCCCCGGTTAACAAATGTAAAATAAAAATATACCAACAATTATACAATGACTGCTTATTGCTATGTGAAAACAAGGACACTGATTGGACAGCCCAAATAGTGTGCCCTTTGTAAATCAAGCATATACTAACAGAAAAAAGGCCTGCTGCTGAACTATCATTCAGCAGCCAGATTTCTGTTGTTATGCGCTGAAGGACAGAAAAAAATTCGAGGAAAAATCAGGTACATTCTGCAAAACTAAACAATCAGAAATGTACCTGATTTTCCTTGTATTTCTTAGCTATCTCCTGGAAAATATCGGCAGTTAAAAAAAAAATAAAAAAAGAGTAACAAAGACTGTGTTTTCTCCATTGCTTCTCCTGCACTGTACTCATGTACTGTGCAAGCATAGGAACTAAGTCCCATACTCATGCACAGTACATCAGCAAACAAGGAAAAATTTGGAGGAACACTACAGAACCATTATAAAAGACACTATTTAAGAAAGATAAACAATCTCTTCCTTAAATAATGTCATTGTATGATAGCAATAATCCACTCCTGGGCATGGGTATATCAGGATTTACCCACAATTGGCTTTGTTTAATCAGTCGGGCTTCACCCTTGTGATCATATACACCAGCCATGGGTAAATCCTGATATACCCACACCTAGGAGTGGATTATTGCTTAAATGCATAAGACTCAGGGTAGGGAAAGAACATTTTCCTAGCCTATGGAATAATCCACCACTACATGTCAAAAATGTATTAGTTTGGTTGCCTGTAGGGCTAGGTTTGATGTCTGGCTAGGTAGCCATAAATTTCCACAGGGGTTATTATATATGGCCCTGCTTGATTTAGGAGGTGAGCACTATTATCTGCTTGAAAATGGTGGCAAGAACGTTTATATGTATGCATCTTATACTAGTCACTTGGCTAGTATGTTCCTGTGTTCCCATGGTCATATGCAAAGTTAGACTGAATTAAGGCAAATCTTATGAGTGAGTAAGCATGTGGCAAGAACTAAATCATAGGTTAACTTGGCTCAATAATCTCGTCATATATAAAAAGGTAAATGAAAACGTTTGTGTTTGAGGATTTACTGTTTCTGCACTCTCCTTCCTCAGGGCGCATTTTACCAGCCCTTCATGCGCAAACTGCATTTCAATAAAAGTTTGCCTCTTGCCCCTTATCTATACAAATATTATTAACATCACTTTCCCATATATATCTTAACAGACTCATTATTTCAACTACTACTTTTGAAATTTGGTCTCTAAATGAGGGTACCCATATCCTACAAAAAGCCACCAATTCATTGACCATAACTCACCATGCACTCTAAGTTCATTATAGCCACTAGACTATGCAATGGCTTTCCCCAAAACATTGCCTGGATTTGTAGCACAGAGAGATAACACCATGACTGCAACCAGGAGATGATTACCAGCCCCAGGATTGGAAGATTCAGGCAGGGAGCGAGAGGTGTGAAGGAACATGGCCTTCTCATCTCTCTTGGGAGTGTGAAGGGTTATGTGTGTATAAGGAGTGGACATAGGGAACTGCAATTTCCTTGGAGGCGGGGTATGTTTGATGGCAATTTTCCTTACAGAAATGAGGGCTGACCAGTGTGGTCAGAACATTCCCCTGCTCAATACTGGTGTGCATGGGGAGTTAGGGTATAAGGCAAAAACCCTTCAGCCACCCCAGATGGCCCCTATCAGGTAACCTTCACCTCAGTGATGGGATTGAATGAATCAGTTGTCTGGTAGAGGAACTAAAATATGTTGCTATCTCTTCTGTATATTATATCTGTTTTATTACCTTGATTTTGTCTCCGTTTTTTTTTTTTGCACTGTGACTGATTATATTCATATGCCATCTATTTTTTTTTTAAATAATTTACTTTTTGTTCAAAGGAATATGCTGCAATCAATTTAAAATGACATCCATATCATTGTTGATTGTTATGCATTTATCTGGTAGCTTTTTCAGAATTTATTTTTGTTTAAGCCTCTTATTTCAGTATTGGGTTGCTACATTCATGGGGTAAGTAGGCTGCACTTTGGAAGTCAGAGCAAAATTCTGAAACTCCTGTTTATGCCACTGCCCACATAGAACAGCCCACTATTCTGGTTATTAAATATTAATATAAAATAAAAATAAATAAAAAAATCCAGAAGTAAGTATTAATGTTGCTATTGCAGTATGATAGTGGCATAGCATATGAAGTGCAGAAAATCATACAGTTAATATGTTTCCTTTACCAGAGCTTGAACTTCATTCACTCATGGCTTCAAAGTGTATCTTCCAGTGTTTTAAAGCACTCACTTTTCCATATCATAACTTTCTAAGATCTCATTTCACATATTTCTTTTTCCTCCAGTGCAAGACTAATCCACATGAAATGTCCTAACCATTCTGTTATGCCCCATTGTCCAAGCAAAAATTTTCCTCAATTGAATTAACTGACATTAATAGTTTGACTGGCAGGCACAATTTCTATAGAAGCAGAATGTGTCACTTTTAATATGAATTTACTGTGTGACCTACAAAGCTCTGCTTAAACATCAGGCAGTGTGCTAATAAAGTTGTTAAAAAATAAAACAGAGTGTAGCCTGAAACCCCGTGATGGCCTAGATATGACCTGACAGTTTAGATGGTTCTTTCTATATCTTATGCCTGGGGGATGGTTATGTCTGTTTAGGGTCAATGCATGGTCAAGCAGATGTGTTATCCATCTGCAGAGTTTGCCCTCCTTCCACATACGATCTGTTAGAAATCATCACGGCTTGCCAGCTGACACTCAGTCCCATAGACATCATATGTGGGTATCAGCCAAAATGTGTGTCCACTCCCTCTTCCCCCTTGTCACATTGTAGATCACATGTAAATAAAATATTGCAGAAATCTTGCTGCATCGAAGTTGTTACGCAGACTGAGGGAAATAACATTTGCAACGCAGTTACTATTATTTTTGAGCAACTTGTGATGTTTATTGCAGTAAATATAGAAAGAAACTACATGTAATATGCATTTATACTCAGATGTGCAAACTATTTTCTATTTTTTAACTTTTGCCTTATTTCAAAAAGGAATATCAGTTTGGTTAATTATTTTTACTGTCACAACTGTGTTTCATGCTTTACAGTGCAAGTTTTTCCATGAAAGAGCCCAAGTTTTTTGTTCCTTGCCTGATCAAACATGCACAACGAAGAGTTTCATTTAAGCATTTTTGTAGTTTTCTAGGATTAACTCCGATGTCCTCCCTAGTGTTCATACTTTGACATCAGTTAAGACATACAGTAATTGTTATGGAGTCCAAATAGCATTATAGAATAAGAAACTTGTACCTATACTCAGTGTATAGTTACCTAATACACAATACTAACAGAATAAGGGACATCGGGATAGAAGAGTCCTTTGTTAAGCAACCTATCTCTCAGTGTCTTTGATGAAAAGTTCTGGGCTGGAATAAATAACCTCTTCCACCCAGGCCATACCACCACTCCCATACCATCACTAGCCTTCGACAAAACACCAGTGACTATCGCTGACATATTCAATAGCTTCTTTACAGAAACTATCCAGACTCTAGCCACCCCACTCACTTCTACAAAGCCTAACCCCCCTCACCCTGTCCCTCCCTGCCTTGCCACAAATAACAATACTGACAGCTCAAATCTTCCCGCAACCCATTTCTCTTTTAGCTTTCAACCAATCCCTACTACCCTCATCTGAGCCCTTTTCAAAAAACTTAGGCCTACTTCTCTAGCAGCAGACCAACTCCCAGCTGAGTTCCTGCAATTAGCTGCAGGAGCCATTGCTATCCCAGTATCTACCCTCATTAACAGATCCATCTCCGAGGCAACCATTCCATCAGTATGGAAAATATCACATGTAATACCCCTACATAAAGGAGGTAGTTCCACAGAATTGTCCAACTTTAGGCCCATAGCCATACTCTCACCTCTAGAAAAACTATTGGAAAAGTGTGTCTATGTACAACTAATGCACTACCTCAACCACAATAAACTTCTCACAGACTCCCAGCATGGTTTCAGACCACCCCATAGTACCACCACATCAGTCCTCTTATCCTTCACCGATGTCATCAATCTTAATCGAAACAACAACAAGCTATCATCTGCACTCTTTCTGGGCCTCTCTAAGGCCTTTCATATGGTCAACCATCAGCTACTGCTCAGTACCCTGAAAGCTCTCTTCCTGGACCATCACTATCTACATTGGTTTCAGTCCTATCTAAGTGGCAGACAGCAGGCTGTCTTATGGCAGGACAAACTGTCATCTCATCTCCCGGTCACATTAGGAGTCTCTCAGGGCTCTATTCTAGGTCACCTCCTCTTCTCTATCTTCATAAACAGCCTTCACACCACTATCCCAAATGCACACTGTATGCAATATGCCAACAATTCTACCTTGATTTGCTCATCTACTTCACAAACAAATCTGCTATCCCTAACCCACAATACCTTCAACAGTATTGAAAACTGGCTAACTAATTGACAACTTCTCCTGAATCCCAACAAAACAAGCTGTTGCTTTTCTCACCCACTCCTCGATCCACTCATCCATTCTTCACTATTAAGTCTAACAATGGCACAGTCATCTCCCCAGACAACCAAACTAAGCTCCTAGGGTAATAATAGATACTAACCTCAAATTTGACGCATATATCAACCACACTATTAAGTCCATTAACAAAAAACTAGGATCCCTCTACAAGGTCAAACCTTTCCACACCCCTTTTGCTAGGGTTGCTATTGCCCGAACCCATCTTCTCTCTACTTTCCTTTATGCCTCACCAATATTTACAAACCTCTCCAAAGCTAACCTCAGCAAACTATCTTCCTGTAACTGCCACATAGCTAGATTCGCCACAGGTATGGCATACAGGACTCAGCATTGCAAAAACATAACTCAAATTGATTGGCTGGAATTTCCTTCCCTTTTAAAGCATAACCAGCTTACAGTAGAACACAAAGTAGTCAACCATCCGGACAATACCCCAACCCTCAAGAGCATTATTAGCCACATAATGCAATTAAGCCATTTCATTAATCCAACAAGCTATCAGTTCTAACCCTAAAATCCAACAATACAGCAGGTGATTCCCTGTTTGCTAACTCAGTTGGTAACATTTGGAACCTTCTTCCTGCAAGTGTTATCCAAGAAATATCTCTTCCCCTATTTATAAAAGGCCTCAAAATATACTTTAAAACTAACTGGCTCTGCCCCTGCCTAAACTCTGACTAACCCAATCCGACAACTTGGTCTTTTTCTAGCTGTTAGGCTATCAGCAAGCAAATACTCCACTCATCTGCTGTATCATGTCATAATGTACAGTTATGCCTGCTGAGTTTATTCTTTCTGTATACTGTAGTGTTTTCTATTGTGCTTTAAATTTGTGAAAAGATCTATTTCATATTTTTCTCACTCTGTTAACCTTTAGCATATGCCTATGTGTTCCTACTGTGTAGAACTTTCTGATATACTATAACTAAATCCTGTGCTCTCTTGTAATATTATTGTAGTGTTACTATTATTATTATCTCTGTGGAGCTTTTCTCCCCGGGCCTCCGCTGAAAATGGATATGTATCCAGTCGCATTATCCCGGTCAACAAATGTAAAATAAAATAAATAAAAATACATTTTAAATGTTTATTCATTTGGTTGCTCATTTATGACAGACAGAATGCATTTTTTCTGTACCAATTCTCAAACAGCAGAAAAAAAATCTCTGATGTCCGTGCCTATCCTTTGCATTCTTCATTTACTTTGGGCTTCAATGTAGAATTTGTATATTTAAACATACAGTTCTGAAATAGTTTTCATGAGGGCAGGGGATAAAAAAATGAACTGTAACACAAAATGTGATAATCCATTTATGTGTCTCATCATAAAAGAAAGTTTCTTAGCAGCAAAGAGGAAGGAAGCCTGATTGGGATTTCATGTGCGCTCTTGTGAGGTGAGTTGATAGTCACATTTGTCATACTAGCACACTATCTCCTTGTCATGTTTTACTCACTGCTTACCTCACCATTTATTACATTCCGGTGTATTACATACTTAAGGCCAGAATTAATTACCTTGGCAAATCTTATTTCATTCTCAACTGTATTAAGTTCTGAGTGCAATTTTCTTTATTGTGTCCAGTAAAAGTCAACTACAAATGATCACTGATAAAGTCAGTTCTGAGTTTTCTTTGCCTAGGACTGTAGTTTTTGAGCACTGCCATGAGTTATATAATGGGAAACCATGCTCTTTGCCACTTTGCAAGTTGACTGATGCTCAGAACATCATTGCTAAAGGATCATGCATGTCTTGCTATGGAGGGTAGACTTTCACAAGTATGAGAAGGTGAGTCCTCACTTTATTCTTGTCCTCACAGTTTGCATGATTTCAGAATTATTAAATACATGCAAAGACTTTCTATAATGCACCCTACACATGTTCCACTGTCTTTACTATGCCTCATTACTACTATTATACATTAATGTATCTGCAGACATTTTATCTCCCCATTTTATTCCTATTGCTGATATATTTCAGAAATGGTTTTAATTTTGCATTCATATGTGGTTTCATCAAATATATCATTTTCCGTTACTTTAGTAGAACTAATAATCACTATCTGTAAGCTGAGTCACACATTACATGTTTTGAAAATGCAGTTTAAGCCAAATCTAGTCAGTCTGTTAACTACCTACATGAGAAAAAAAAAGACATCAAAAAGTAGCCTTTTCCGATGCTCTTCTTCTTTTTGGTTGCTGACCCTCAGCCCTAATAAAGATCCTCATCCCTAATACAGAATTCGTGCATGCTAGGAACTGTTGACTTCTTTATGAGAAATTATATAACAGTCAATGTGCGATAAACTTTTATTATTATTTGCCATTTGCTGAATGGGGTAGAACAGTGATCCAGGTGGACCATTTTCAGACCCTACCTGGAAAAAGTGAGTACAAAGAAATAGTACTCAAAGAAGCAGTTTTTAGTACAGATGTGGAATACAAATGAATTCAACATGCAGAGACATTATAGCAACATAACAGGTGTGTCTAGTAATTTGGGAACCTGTCTAATATCAATGTATATACAACTTTATTTGCCGAGTTACTGTAGGATTGTTTGGCCTATATTAACAGAAAGGATGAGGAAGTAATAATGCAGGCATGTAGAGCAGCTAGAGAAGTACAGAAAGGAACAACAGTATGGAAGTACAAATAGGGAAGTACAGCTAGGGAACTACAATAAGTAAGTACAGTAGGGAAATACAGTAGGGAAGTACAGAAGGGAATAACAGTAGGGAAGTACACTTAGGGAATTACAATAAGGAAGTACAGTAGGGAAATACAGTAGGGAAGTACAGAAGGAAATAACAGTAGGGAAGTACACTTAGGGAACTACAATAAGGAAGTACAGTAGGGAAATACAGTAGGGAAGTACAGAAGGGAATAACAGTAGGGAAGTACACTTAGGGAACTACAATAAGGAAGTACAGTAGGGAAATACAGTAGGGAAGTACAGAAGGGAATAACAGCAGGGAAGTACAACTAGGGAAGTACAGCTAGGGAACTACAATAAGTAAGTACAGTAGGGAAATACAGTAGGAAGTACAACTAGGGAAGTACACTTAGGGAACTACAATAAGGAAGTACAGTAGGGCAGTACAATAGGGAACAACAATAGGGAAGTACAATTAGGGAAGTAAAACTAGGGAAATACAATAGGGAAGTGCAGCTAAGGAAGTACAGTAGGGAACTACAGTAGGGAAGTACAGAAGGGGCGTACAATAGAGAACTACAGTAGAGGGAGGTAGATGCTATGAGGGAAGTGGTGGAGAGTGGGATGAAAAGATAGAGTGGAGGAAGTTATAAAATACAGAGAAGGTAGAGAGCTAGGGGTTAATGTGGCATGATTTTTCTAGTCTTCAGTTACAAAATTAATTTATAATGGTGGGTCAGAATGAACATAGTGGAATTATGGAATTAAGTAAAGCCTTGTGGAGAAAAACATTTACCAGCAGCTCTTGGTGTGTAAAAATTTCTTGAACTGAAGTCTAAAATTGTGAAAAGAAATGATGTCTCTTAGGACTACAGGGAGTAATTATCATGTCTGAATTGAGAAGGAGAACTTCCAAGTATTGCTGTCTTTTAGACTTCATACTGTCAGTCTGACTGTCAAATCCTCACTGACTCCTAATGTTAAAGCAAAATCAACATGCTTCATTAATGCATCTACAGATCAGTTATTTCCTGAATATGAACAGATGCATAGAGCTGGGCCAGTCTGCATGCATGTTCTGGAAAAGCAGTGGTTTATGGTGAACTGATTTAGGTCAAAATCTATATATTGCTACAGAAAAGGGTACATCTATATCATATCTGTGCTCAGTTAGTGTATTGTCCCAACTACAAGGCCGTGAACAGATGTAATCCCACCTGTGACCCAGAGGGTGAAAGGAGTAACAAGAAACAGAGTATAAAGGATAAGCCCAGATAAAATCAATTTAGCTAGCAGATCTAGGAGACTCTCTCTCTCCCTCTATCTTTGTTACCCCCCTGTGGGAGGAATAAAGACATCTTGTTGAAGTTTCTAATAGTTTATTCAGTTAAGCAGGTAGCTGGATGAGTGGTCTTGGTCTAATGCATTATATCCAACAGGTCAGTTATTTAAATACAGTTACAGACAATGGTGGGAGGATCCATGGGAGCTGACTGGAAGAAAATCTAGGAGATGCAAAAACAAGGAGCCAATCCCAAAGCTTAGAGGTTAGTCCCTTAAAATTTTTATTCCATGGGTACAGAAAGCGTACCCAAAAGGTTCTGAGATCTCAAACTTTGCTTACTTTTTACTTTTTTTCCTCCTATCTCTGCACATCCATGAGACTTGTTTTCCACTGTATGCTGTTTCTCTGGATGCATGTACTGTTTAAAAATGGGAATCACCTAGTGTAGCTTTAAGTGACTACTGCCTCTGCATATAAAAAGCTCCATCTTCATCAAGAGAAAGAAGAAATGGGGACTGGTCACATTAATCATGCATATGAGCCTCTTATAAGCAGGCACCATAAACCTGTTTTGTTATAAAAGAGAATATTAGCCTTGTTATGTTATATGTCAGGAAATAATGAGCCCCGTAAAAGTGGGCACAGCCTCTCATATTACATGTGATAGACTGGAAAAGGTTCTGTAATAAATCTTTCATACTTGGCTCCAAGCAATATCAGTCCCACTGATGCAGACAGCCTCTCATTTTATACGTTTTACAAAACAGACTAATAATGTTTGGTGATAGTCTCATAAAAGCAGGGATTTTCAATGATCAAAGTGTAAACCACTCTATTAGATGGACCTGATGAAGGCCAGTTGTAGCTCATAGTGTGCTGTCATGTTTTGTCTCTAAGAAGTTACAAATAAAAATAAAACCTTTTAACTAAGAATGAGGTTCCACAGGCTGCTGAGCTGGTAAGCCCTTACAGATCTTAAAGGAATATTCAAATAAACTTTGTGATTACCTCCTTGTTTTTCCATCTCCCACATTCACCACATTGTCAGTAACTGCATTTAAATAACTGACCTGTTGTATGTAATGTACTAGAACAAGAACAGTCATCCATTTACCTGCTTAAATGAATAAATTACTGGTAACTTTAACAAGGTGTCTTTATTGCTCCCAGAGGGAGGGTATCGGAGAGAGAGAGCGAGAGAGAGAGTCTCCTAGATCTGCTAGCTAAAGTGATTTTATCTGGACTAATCCTTTATGCTCTGTAACTACAAGGCTGTGGAGATAAATGTAAGCTTACATTAGTTGTCAAGTCACTGATACAATCAGGAAATGAAGTGTTATTTCAGAATAGGGTTCAGCATACACACAGTACATCACTCTCATTGGGATTCTCATCTTATTCACAGTGCTATCCAAGAGACAGATTATTTAAATAAATCTTTATTTAAAGACTGGAAGCTCTGCCCTCACATGTGCATTATTTTAACATTGCCATAATGCAGACATTTTTTTCAGGAGACTAGGACTTGATAAGACCTACATTTGCAACATGATGAGTTCTGACCTGTAGTATGGATGCTGTCTGCTTTAACCAATGGCACACAAGTTCTAGTCCTGAAACTACTACTAGTGACTTGGGACCCGACTCTGTCTAACAAACCCTGGGTGCCAGAGCTGCAGGTTAGACAGCTAAAGTCAGTGGCCAGTAATATATTATTCATGTTGAGGTGTGAGTGGAGAAGTAGTAAGATGGACCCTACTGAAGCAACATCTTCGGGAGACACCATGATATAGGGTACTAGGTGATGCAGTCTGCAGTGGGCTTCATGAATATGATTGCCCCAAAACGCATGGGCATTCTACTATTAGCACACATATGGCCATAAGTAGTGCGTTATATAGGTTGCAAGCCAAAATTCCTTTTTTATGTAGGTTACAAGGCCTCTGCACTCCTCATGTTGGGGCCATATTCTCTGCACTCTGTGCGATCACTGCTACAAGAACTATCTTTTGCTTTTGAACAGTGAATCAGACAGCATTAAAAGAAAGCTGTTTACTTTAAAAATTGCACTAGTGAACTATAGTCACTAAACACAGATAAAAAAATAACACCTACAATCTTGACATCTTCTTCATGTAGGGCCTCAGCACAGTCTGTGTCAGTAATATTATGTAGAATGGTATATATTGCACAACCATCTCCATGAGAGTTAGGGATGAACAGCCCTCCCTTCTCCAGTGCATTGTAAAACTATTCAGTGCAAATCAAATGTCATACAGCTCGATTTACACTAGTCATCCTGCCATGCTAGTATGATCCAAACTTGTAATGCATGACAAATATCTATCCGTGCTTCTACAGGTCTCCTATTTCAATTAATTCACTTGTTTAGTATTATTATATAACACTGTCAGTAATTCCTGAGCAAAAGATGTGTTTTCTTTTCATATACCATATACCGTATAAATGATTATTAAAAATGGACTTATATAATAATATTGTCAATCTGAACTTGAAGAAGCTGATATGTCGATAACATGATATAGAAACTGAATATTTCACATTTTTAATTTTCTATACATTTTTGACTTATGAATGCAAATTCAGACCTTAAATTTGTGTTTCTCACAAGGTAATATCCTTTCCAAGACATAAATAACCGAATAACGAAAGCACTAAAAAACAAATCCCAGCTATGCTGCAAAATTCTATGTCCAAGAGTAAAGATGAGTCAGGTTTTTGCTACTTTCAGAATTGCCTGTCACTTTTCCTAGCAAAAGTGTAGTCAGCAAAACTGCTAGCACTAATGTTAATAGCCTGAGCCTTTTTTCCATGTCAGGTTACATTAGGTTACTCTTGCTTTGTAATTAAAAATCTACTCAAAATACATAATCAATAATGTTTTTCAAGCAACGAATTCAAATGTGGGTGCCCTTCTTAAATCTGTCTTCCATTTATCACATTCTTTGCACACTTTAATTAATCTGCTCTGAATAATTAATGATATATGTGCTACACTAATAAATGCTTGTCAAGATATTATTGAGTTTTTACTTAAAAAATTCATTAGTAACTAGCATTTACTTATTAAGAGTAATACGATTTCTTTCACTATAATACATTTTATTTTATAAAGCAAAAAAAAAATCTTCATAAAATGCCGCCTTAGGAAAATGCTGCAGCCTCTGTTTTTTTAATGTATTAATTTCCTGTCACTTGCTTGTTTTAGCTTGAACAGATCTACTTACATATCCTCACTGTTTATTTTTGTCACTCAAGTTATCCTGTTTTGAGTTTTTTGTTGGAAGTGTGTCAAAAAAGGTTTGTTATACTAGATATTGCTAACATTTAGATGTGTAGCATATCCCCAGGAGTAACACTACTTTTCCCTTTTAAAACTCAAACTGAGGTCTATGCCGAATAAAAAATAAATAAATTCCTATTATCAGTACAATGCACAAAAGCGATTATGGTACTGAACCTTAGTCAGGAAGTAGATATCATTTTGCAATACATTTCATGGTATATCATCCTTGAATTTTCTATCCCTGATATACCTCCCTGGTTCATTTAAGCCTTCAGACAAATTTAAAACACCTCTATGCTTGCATGCAGAAAAAAAAAAATCATATTTCAAATAGACATACCAAACAGACCAAATTTAGTTTTGTGAGGGTGCTGCATGGAAGCAAAGCCTGCTGGTTTCTGTCATGACTGTGAGACTCCAAACTCTATTAAACCATATAGGGCCCTGCCTCAGTTAATCCTCCTAGGTGGAAATCCCTCCACTAGAACAGATGTTTGTACCTGAGCATGTTAACTGCACTGAGTGAACCCTCACATTCACAGCTATATAATACACATGCAGTACAGAAGACCATGGAGAAAGCTGAAGAATAATTGAGTGAGCTCTGCTGCCTAATAAAGGAGTACCAAGATACGTGCCCCAGGATGAATTTACAAGTCTCCATTCAATTGCCCAGTGTCATTCTGAATGCGGTCAACATGCTATGTTGTCTGATGAATAGAGGCAGCTTATTGAATAAGTAGGGAATTCGGTCAGTTAGGAATCTGTCATATGAGCATGTTCCATTTATGACGGTGAGAAGATTAACATGTTTGGTGTGGTTGTTTGTGAGGTTCCTTGCTTTGCATAGCTGAACAAGTTCAAGCCTTGTTGGGTCTTTCTTTATCCCTAAGGCAAGGCACATATCAGCATAAAGGATCCTGTATGATACAGAATATAGTGATCTATTAATGTACTTTACTGAGTTTAAATCAATGATTTTCTTGTTCAAAAATTTTAAGGCATTAAGTTGAGACAGATGTTTACAGAGGAACATGACAAAACGGTTGTTGTATTCCATGATATGTTAGGTGACAGAGGCAGAGCTGGCTACTACTGTGCATGGGGCTGTCTCTGAAATAGCACCTACTCTCCCTGTCTCATGATTTCATGATTTGAAGAGCAAAATAAAATAAAGGGTCTACTTCCTCTCAGTGCTCCCATCTATTGGTACTCTAAGCCAGATACATGCCCCCTCCTTGCTCCAGTTCATCACTGGAAGAGATTAAAAAATTGATCCATTCCATGCTCCTAGGTGGACCACACTAAATGACTGGCTTTCCATTCCAGCTAGATATATGCCCCTCCTTCATCCAGCTCTTTAAGGTCCACTTTCTTTATCTCGTTTCCCAATCCAGAGGCATGCCTCTCCCTGCCCCAGCTCTTATGCAGAAAAAGCAAAGCAAAAAAACATAACTTTTGTTGTTTTTTAAAAACTGTAATTTGCAGAAATCTGCATGTTACAGTGTACCAGGCACAAATGTCCAATGTGGCAAACTCCCTTTCTATATAGCCGTTTAGAAATGCCAGCACAGAAAGAACTTAAAGAATGCGGGGAGTGCACTTCTAGATCATGACCCCTAATATCTGGCACCTAGCAGTTTCTCCCTTCACCTCACACTATTGTTAGCTGACATATAGGGCAGATTATGACTTTCTTACTACAGGAAGTTATACCTTTAGAAATTATCTTTGCTAGGGAAAAGGATTTTCTGACTATGAATAACACATGATGGTAAAAATATATTTTGCTGTAGATGAAGATAGCCAGATCCCTAATGACTGAGTTGATTTGATAGAAAGTGGCTTTCTTATGACATGTAGTGGGGGATACTTTCTTGCTGAATAACACCACACCACATATTTTTGTCATTAACCTTAATCCCATGGTCCATTTACCAGGTATTTGTTTGATCAAGCCCTTGTTGAATGATATGTTTGACTTAAGGCAGAATATAAAGGCATCCAGTTTGCAATGCCACAGGATTAGAATAAATTGAACCACTGGATATTAGTTTGGAATAGAATTAATTAACCAAATCCAATCAACATCAGCCATAACATTAGAAAAGTAAATATCAAACAGTGTAGGAACAGGGATAGAGCATTGAGGAGGCTCCACCTGGGACATGCTTTCATGCAGAAGAGTCACCTTCAGCCTTGAGTGTATAAGCCCTGACATTCAGTCAGTTGGATATTGAGCTGACAACATAAGGATTCATTTTTATAGCACTTTTAGCTTCATCACAATGATTATCAGCTGCCTCCTGGGTCCAGTCATTGATTACAAGGATTACTGAACCCTTGAACATCCTGCAGACTTACCCCATCCTTTAGGCTAAAGAGGAAATCAAGCCTTTTTGGAGCAATGCCATATTGCCTACTAGTGAGTGTTTTCACATATTATGTCTCAGCCCTGTGCCTACCAAAGAACACCCTGAAGGCAGGGTATGCATTAGTCACCAGAGCTGAACCACCCCTTACTTCCACAAGGGGCTTATGTTAGTAAGATGCTTTGCCCACCCACAGGTAACATTGTGCATTTGTTTCGCTGGTTTCCATCAGATGAGTGCATGACCATGTTGTCTGTGCAGTTCTCCCTCCTCCTACCAGAATGTGTACACCCATCCTTCCTGTCTCTGCCTTCTAGCCCCAGAGCTGTTATTCAAACACCTGGGCCATAGTCAGGGCATTATCCCTCTAAGCTTCTGGCATAGAGTAGTGTAAGGATTAATGTTGAGTGGTGTAAGCCTTTTGATAATCCTGTACAGGGAAACATTACCTTGGCTGACAAAAGAAGTGTCTATGGCTTAGCTGACCATATCAAACAAGTTGATTAGACTGAGTAGATAGCAGCCTTGGAATGCACTTATACCAAACCACCCATTAGTGTAGCCTGCTCTGAGAACCTGCGAGAGTGGGCCAAAGGGCCTGTTATCGAGGTCAAAAATCTATTACAAATTGATAAACAAAGCTAAGCAACAAACCAAGTGATGGTGACAGATTTTTCTGTAAAGAAATCATATATAGGGGCTTTTCATGACTTCTCAAATAAACTTAAGAGCTTCTTGTGGCTTCTCAAATAAACTTTATTAGAATCTTTAGATTCTTTAGATTCTAATAAAGTTTATTTGAGTAGCCACAAAAAGCTCCTACATATGATTTCTTTACAGGAATATCTCTCTATGGGTTCCATTTGCTTTATCGAATTTACGTTTCAGCGAAACTGAAATAGCAAAAATGACTTTAGCGTAACTTCAGTTTGCTGAAATGCAAATTTGACGAGTCTCCTTTAAACGAAAGTCATCCTTGTAGTGCGAGATGCAGGACCACATGTGTGCAGCAGTACTGTTTTGTATGGCAGATATGCCAGTAGGTGTAAGTTAACTTTTTAATTTTAATAGCTTGTTTAACAGCAATTTTATAGTGGTGTTAGCTTGTATATGCAGATTGCACTAAAGTAATGATTGGGGAGTCCACCCTTGTTGTCACTCTACTGCGATCTCAGAATTGGTATATATAATTTGTAGTGGGTGTGGGGGCACAGCCCCCCTACAAGAGGAGTTGCAGTGGGGCTTGCCCCCTGCAAAAAGAGAGAATATGTGTTGTTATGTGATTAATTTATGTAGAACCGTTTTGTTGGTGTGTTGTGGTTATGAAGTGAGGTTTTGTTATAGTCAGTTTTTGCTAAATTTGCTGAAATGGAAATTTGATAAAGCAAATGGGACCCCTCTCAACACTGCTTGGTTTGTTGCTTAGCTCTGTTTATCAATTTTTAGTAGACTGAGTAGATAGGAAGTATAACCTTGACAAATCCAGACTGGTTTCATTGAGGGATTGAATGTCTTCTAGATCACTGTTTAGTAGAACTCTATTGATGCATTTCATGACCTTGCAAATGAAACTGGTAAGACTTACGGGGCTATGATTACCTGTTTGTATAGTAATTCATTGTTGTATAGCAGAACCACTATAGCAGTACTCCATTGGAGAGACTGAGAATAAACAAGCTAAGGATGAGTTTAGTAAACCTTCATTTGGCATTTACCAGGAGGCAAATAGGTACATTGTCTAGACCCAGGGAAATGGTATTTTTTGTTATAAGAAAAGCAAAGCAGGAACCCAGGCTAAGTCCAAGCACAATAATATTCCAAAAATGGATGTCCAAAAGGCTGAAGTTGAGTAAAAACAGTTTTAATAATAATAAATGTACACAACAAACAAACTGGAGAGTGCTTTCACGGCTTACCCTCTTCTTCAGACCATAAATAATAAAACACTTAAAAATCTTATATACAGATAACTAGCCATACAGTTAAGAGATCTCAAGTCACATGGTGCAATTACTGATGCAATCCTCTCCTCTTCAGAGCAGGTTTTAAAGACACAGCATTATTCAGACCTGGGTATACAGTAGCCCTCAGGTCAAGAATCCATCTTAGCTAAATGCAATCTGTTTCGTTAGCTATATCACCTCCTCTTATATTAGTACCAACGTTATGCAGAACTAAATCATTGGGTATCATCTGTTTCCATCACATTTGGCTAACGCATTACTTTCATTCCTATTGCATATGTCATTATAGTATTTTTTGTGTTTGCTAGAGATGACAGGGCTTGATCAAGAGAAAATATAGGGGAAAGCTATATGGGTAATTGGAGGAAATGAAGGTTGAAAAAGTAGACTCAAGTTAAGGCTGTGTTTGACATCAAATTTGTTAGAAATAGCCAGAGGATTAGAATAAATGGAACCAATTAGCTTACACAAGAATTAAGAGTAAAATTTCAGAGATTTAGGATACAGCTGGAAAAAAATTGTGGTTGTCATTGACAGCAGTGACAATTTTTAATTCAGAGGTAGCATTGCCTTTATTAATTTATTTTATTATTTTTTTATTATTTTTTTTTACAGAACACATGAGAATTTTGCTATAAAGTAGTTGAACAATTTATTTATGTGACAGAATTTATATATGAGGCAGTCGTTTCTTTAACTCTGCCGAGTAACAACAGGTTCCATTAATTTTTGTGGGAGCCATCTTGGCTCTTCATTTCTTGATGAGGCCACCTCTGTCATGAAGGACCTCCAAATTCTGATAATCTGCTTAGAACAAACTGACTTCTTTATTCCTGCTGTGGATTAGCCGAGCGAACGTGGTTGTGACCTTTGTTTCAGTTTTTCTACTGGTATGATTTTTATTAGTCTTGTTTGGGGCTTCTTAGCTTTCTTAGTTCTTTTGGAATTTCTAACTATGTGAGCTCTGTTTAAATCCTGACACAATCTTGAATTCTTTTGAGGAATGGGTCCTGATTTTAATAAGACTGTCTGTGCCTCAGAACCTCTAATTTCTCTGGAACCACTGTCAGTTTTAATCATGCTCTAACTATTCTTATTCTGATAACTCTGCTGTCACTGCAGTGGATCAGTTAATTCTTCTTGGTCACATCAGTTTGTTAACTGTATTGCAGTAGTGCTTCAGAACTCTAGAGATACTCCTGCTACCCAGTCAAGCCCTATCCCTGTATACTGCCTCAGACAGTTGAGTGGAGATCTATGCCTGACATACAAGGCATTGTCAGAGCCACCCTGATGGACATATCTGCAAAGCAAACAGCACCAGAATTACCTGTTATAAAGACGTAAACCTTGCTTGTCATATAAATAGGACTTAGAGAGTCAGGTATATATCTCCCAGAGACTACTCCTTCTCTGGAACAGGCTCCCCATCCATGTGAATCAGAGTTCTTCCTAACCCAATTCATGTGTGACTTGGACATTCAGCTGGGGAACAGAAAATTCAACAGGCAGCCTATACATGCTTCATTTCTCAGGCCCCTGCTTGTAAATGTTTCATCTCCCAAGCCTCAGATTACACTTATCAGAGTACAGAACTTGATATGGGATGCATGGCTTGGCTTAACAAGGCCTTAGGTGACTTTAGCTGAGTAAACACCTATGAACCTATAACTATATATATATATATATATATATATATATATATATATATATATATATATATATATATATATATGGGAACACTACTAAATCTCGAACTTTTGAAATCTCGAATTTCAAAAGCTCGAGACCATGTAGCCGAAATCGCACATTACCGAAAGACCAGAAGCGCGAAATTCAAAATCCCGATGGTAAGGGATTTTGAGTTAGCACTTCTGGTGTTGCGGTTCAGGTAAGTATGTGTGTGTAAGTGTGTTTGTGAGGGGCTTTAGTGTGTGTGTGTGTGTGTGTGTGTGTGTGTGTGTGTGTGTGTGTGTGTGTGTGTGTGTGTGTGTGTGTGTGAGGGGCTATAATGTGTAGGTGTGAGTTTGCCTTGTGTGTATGTCTGTGCGATCTCGGAGTTGGAATATTAAAGTCGGGGGTGTGGGGGGCACAGCCACCCACATGGGGAGGTGCAGGGGGGTAAAGCCCCCCTACTTATCTTTAGTGTAGGGTGGTTTGTTTGGTTATGTGGGGAGGCTGTGTATATGTTTGTGTGTGTGCTGTATGTATGTAGTACTTTCGCGATTTTGAATTTCGCGCTTTTAAAATGTCGGTAATGTGTGGTTTAGGGATTTTAGTCTTGGTATTGTGGGCTTCAGCATTGTGTAGTTTCGGTATTAAGTAGTGATTATATATATATATATATATATATATATATATATATATATATATATATAAAGAGAGAGAGAGAGAAAGAGAGAGAGTGAGAAAAACAGGGGCAAGCTAGAGTCTTCGTTGTGTAATTCCTTAAACCTCCTCTTGTGGAGACCCATGGAATATAAGCAAAGGACATAACAGTGTTTCAGACACATAGCTTCCAAACACCTGTGACGTTTTAGGGTTCCTATTACGAGAGCGAAGATTCATTTAGGCGAATACGAAGACATCGACCCATGTTGCATGAAGCACATAAACTGCGAAAGTTCAAAACCGCAAAGTTCGAAATGTTGATTTGTTTTGGTTGGCCCATCTGCAGTATAGCTCCGTAAGGTAAGTATGCGATAGACAGGAATTTAGTGTTAGGATTTGGGTTAAGGTAAGTGCATAGATAGGTAATGTATGTAAGAGTTAGTATAGTGTTAGAAGTAGGTGTTTTTTAAATGTATGTATGTGTTTTATTTATTTTGTTTGGGTGTATGTGTGTAAATGTATGTATGTGTTTTATTTATTTTGTTTGGGTGTATGTGTGTAGGGAAAGTGCGCAGTAGTTACGGACCTTAGGGTTAGGGAGGGGTTTAAGGATAGTACATAGTTAGTTGTGTATGTGGGGTTTAGTATAGTGTTGGAGGTAGGGTTTTTTAAGTGTATGTATGTGTTTTATTTATTTTGTTTGGGTGTATGTGTGTAGGGGAAGTGTGCAGTAGTTATGGACCTTAGGTTTAGGGAGGGGCTAAGGATAGTGCATAGTTAGTTGTGTATGAGGGGTTTAGTATAGTGTTAGAGGTGGGATTTTTAAAATGTATGTATGTGTTTTATTTATTTTGTTTGTGTGTATGGGAAGTGTGCAGTAGTTATGGACCTTAGGATTAGGGAGGGGTTAAGGATAGTACATAGTTAGGTAGGTAGTATGTAGCAGGTGGTGTGGTTGGCAGACTACTGCAGGTCTATATATTTCTTTTTGTGATTTAGTGTGTTCAGGATTTTTGTGGTTCGTGGTAAGGGGGTCGATGTTTAGGTATTCCCGCTTAGGGATTTTTGCTTTCGTAATATAGACCCAACTTTTTACTTCTTACTTTTTAAGTTTTTATTTGTGCATTCAGGCCGATAAAGCTACAGGCCTCACTAGCTGTAGACAAGCCATGTTTCAGACTTTTTGTGACCTCATTAGTATAGCATAAGTGAATTTTTTGACTATACTTTAAAAATATGGGGCTTTAAAACCAGTTGATACCTACAAAAATTAAGGTGCCTGCAAAATATCTCAAACAATATCCAAGTGAAGGGTAAAAAGATTATACAGACAAACCATTGTGTGTGTGTGTGTGTGTGTGTGTGTGTGTGTGTGTGTGTGTGTGTGTGTGTGTGTGTGTGTGTGTGTGTGTGTGTGCGTGATTTCTACTGTGTTTTGTTTGGTTACAATGAGAAAATGCATATATGAGATGACAAAGGTACTGTGGCAATCTAGTTTCTGCTTGCATGATTATGTGAAAAGTTGCTAGCTGTGTTAAGCTGGTCATCCAAACAATGGTTGCAAATTGTATATCAGGAAGTGGTGTGAAATGACTGATTGTTCAGATAAATTTGACTTAACACTTGTATGTAGGAATAAGGACAACGTAAAAGAACATTTCTCCTTGGTAGTCTACTCAGGGAGTGCAGAAGTTTGTAACGAAAGAGCAACAAAACATCACAGTCTACATGTGATACTTGTAATATAGCAAAGCAGGTTGAAACCTGAAGTATATCGACATGCATTTAATGTGAAATGGAAACGCAGGGAATCAGAGGAGCTGGTAGATGAGAGGTAAGACTGCTAGGGCACTAGTGTGTTGGATGACAAGAGGTTGATTTTGATTAAACTGACATAGTGGAATAATGTTCTCTCAGCTGGGTGCCTGTACAACCACAGCATAAGCACTGTATATTATACCCTGCAGAATTACAGATAGGAGGTTTGGAACTGCACGCACTTTTTCAGAATGTCGACAGTCTCCATTAGATTGACCCTAAACAATGCATGATCCAGAACAGAATACCCTTTATAATCTTTTTAATAACTAGAAAAAAAAAATTTAATTTAAATAGCATATCTCTCATGTCACTACAAAAATGATTTTTTTAACATGAATGTATTATAGTGCACATCAATTATGACTGACTATGTTTTTCTTACACTGTTTGTGTTAAGTATAATGCATGTGTATATATAGATAGATCAGATATTTTATATATATATATATATATATATATATATATATATATATATATATATATATATATATATATATATATATATATATATATATATATATATACACACACACACACACACACACATATATATATATATATATATATATATATATATATATATATATATATATACACACACACACACACACACACACACACACACACACACACACACACACACACACACACACACACACACACACACACTCAAAATATATATGAATCAGTAACTACATAATGCATAGTGTTAAATGATATGTTCTCTGTGTGGATATTTTCTGTAAAAGCCTCCACTGAAAATAGTTCACAGCCCAGGGGGTAATCAGAGTAAAATGGCACATGGTAGAGTAACATACCGACTCAGTAGTTCATTAGAAAAGAAGCATCTACACGGAACTCAGATTCATAGTATCTAAGTGTAATATGATTGCCAGTCCTTGGAAGAATAGGATTTAGTCCCAGATCCTGGATTGTAATTGGATTAACATACCACTGGATGGAAAAGGTGGCTATTTAACAGTGTGTTTCGTAGCTCCTTACTCATAGCCTGTGAAGAACAGATTATAGCCACTTCATATTTGTCTGAACAGTAACTACCTGTGGGGAGTATGGATTCTGCCTGACTCAAGCACACTCCCAGCAGACAGTTTAAGTTTACAGCATTTGGCAGAGCTAACTTAAAACATATGAATACTGATCACATGACTCAGCAGAATTCCAATGAAGAGCTGACACATTTAAGCACTTCCTAAAATTTAAAGACCCACTGGACTGTATATCTTTCAACATAGTGAAACAGAATGGATGAAAGTGACAGATTTCGTACGCAATAGGATTAACTTACTATTGCTGGTAGTTAGTGGGTGAAAACATATGTTGTTGATGCACTTGTGAAAATTGTACATTGTTTTGTAAAGTGAATGAGCAGATATATGTATTCTCACCCCGATACTGGTCAATGTAAGTGTCAGAAAACATGCACATCAGTTTTTATTACATTCTGGGGGAGGGGGGATCATCATCATTACTGACCTTCAGAGGAACAGACTTCAAAACCGCATTATTAAAAAGAGTAACTGGACACTGATACATTTGTAGAATAAAGCCTTTGTCTGTATTGCAAAATCTTTAAGCTCATCTGATTGGTGCGTATGGTCCAACTATATCAAAAAACTATCAAACTCTATTCTTCAAGAAAAAACGCATAGTAGTCAGAGAATTAAGTGCCTCTATGAACCAACAAATGCATCAAGAAATATATACAAAGAGGTTGCAAACAAGGCAGCTAGGGAGTGAAAAAATGATAACTTTTAATATAACAAATTTAAAAAACAGTGCTTTCGTGCCATCAAAGACACTTTGTCAGACATACACACACACGTGTGCATATACACAAACATGCAGACACACATTTTCATGTACACACACACACACACACACACACACACACTCACACACACACACACACACACACACACACACACACACACACACACACACACACACACACACACACACACACACACACACACACACACACACATCTATAAGCAAGACAGAGCTCAACAGTTCTAACTACATGTCCTTGGGATATGAGAGGAAACCAGAAACCTTCAAAAATGGCATTCGGAAAAGAAGAACATGCAGAGTCTGCAGAGAAGTCACCAACGAGGTAACGAACTTTACAGTTTTACATTTGCCTGCTTTATTAGTTTGAAAAGTTTATGCTTTATAGCATGTGATATAGGCACTGAGCATACCTTGCACCATATGCTTCATTATTCACATGTCATAAGCTCTGTGAAAGCTGGATTTTGTCGAATTTCAAATCTTTTTTGTTTCATTTTTTGAGGTAAATGGAAAATAATAACTGAAACCATAACAGAGGCAGAACACAAAAATTATTAAACAGTTCTCTTCTTTTAGTAGAAGACAATGCAGGAGTTTATCATTTGAGGTGCAGTCTCAAATAAACAGGAGTTGTTTAGATTGTAAACAAACCTGAGCCAGGAATTATGCAGAATTAATCTCCTCGCTCATTGTGTCTTTCTTGATTTGTGATTGGCTGATTAGTAACTCAAGAAGTCCTAGCATTCTGTAATAATACCTATGCAAAATTACACCATGTTCTGATGTACAGAACAAACATCAATCTGAGCATTTGTCTGACAAGACTGGAAGTATTTCTGGTAACGTGTTTGCTCCCAAGCAGTGAGGGTGTACTTACCATTTAGGAAATGTTGGAAGGGCGTAGACTTGATTAAACAGATAATCAAACACCTTAATAGCACACATGTTCAGTCAATACTCTCAAAATGGCTATGCAATTCTTCTGTATAAAAATAGCTAGTTAGCTTATTTACTATATCAAATTATCCATATCATATATCTATCTATCTATCTATCTATCTATCTATCTATCTATCTATCTATCTATCTCTATTTTAGATCCATGTCATCTTACTCAAAAGCAATATACCGAAAGTCATAATTAAGCAATTATCCACAACTGTGCACGATTGTATCAGGATTTACCCATGAAGACTGAGTAATTAAGCAATTATCCACAAATGTGCACGATTGTATCAGGATTTACCCATGAAGACTGAGTGATTAAGCAAAGCCAGTCATTGGTAAATCCTGACATATCCACAGCAGGAGTGGACTATTGCTTTTATACAATAATATTTTTAAGAAAAAAATTATTATTGTATAAGGGCACTTCTCTCTTCTTCTGCATTGCCATCACTATACAGTTGTAGTGCACATCTGCATGGGACTTATGTTCCAGTCCTTGCACAGTACATCAGTGCAGGAGAAGTGGCATAGAAAACACCATTTCCATTGCTGTTTGCTTATTTTTTTTTTTCATTTTTACTGTTAGAGTTAAAAAAATAATAATACATCCACAGCATGTGAGCATGCAGCCAATATAAAACACAACTGAAAACACCAAGGACTCATGTAGTGTCAACCAGACACTCCATAATAAAAAAAAACAAACTAGTTGCTTCAATAAAAACACCACCAATGATTAATTTTTAAATAAATATATTTAAAGAACACAATAAAACAGCATATAATGGTGCAAAATAAATAAAGAGTTAAAGAAACAATCTCAAAAGCCTCCTTAAAATCTCACAAACAGTATACATTTTAAAAGTTGTTCGTTTAAAAAAAACATTGATTGCTATACATTAAACATACAAACAAAAATGCACAATAAAAATAGTTTAAAGTTATTTTTAATACTTTTACTATAGCGGATACTTATAAAACAGTTGCTGTTAATTTCAAATAGATGTTATTAATGTGTGCTCATTTAGCTCTGGTTTGGATGCCGCATGTAATCTAAGTTGCCAAATTAGTTTCTTTTTCTCAATTTCAGTTTCTCATGCACCTCCTCTTAGACAGTTAGGGACACATTCCAATATACCAAATAGGAATTTAGTAAAAGAAGGACAACTAACTGTGTGTTTGTATAAAGAATTATTAATGTTGCTCTTGGCTATTGCATGGGTATGTTTGTATATCCTCTTACAAAATTGCCTTTCTGTTTTTCCACATAAAGTTGTTGCATCCAACACAAATAGCAAGGTAAACTAACCCTTTGGTAGCACAGTTACCATCACTCAATACAATCTCAATAGGTGGTTATTCCAAAAATACCTTGGACTGTCCTAAATTGTATCTGCACTGACTACATGCACCACAACGCCTACTGCCCCTCTTTTTACAGTTAGAAAAATTAATTCTGGGATGTTCCATTAAGTTCTTCAAATTCCTTCCAGTCTTAAACACAAAATTAGGTGTTTCTCCCAAGATCGTAATGCCCTAAACAAAGTCCAGTTTTTAACCACAATATTTTTTATTTCTCTTGAGTCGGACCAAAGGGAATCACCTTTGAGTTGGAAAAGACATTAAACTAGTTGTATTATTTCTCTTAATAGGTGAACTTTTTGAAACTTCCAACCCAAGCAAGGGTTTGTATTTGGTACCCTATACTTTTGATATTTCATCACTAATTTTGAATAATCGATCCAACAGGTACTCCTTTCCTGAAACATATTTATCAAAATGTTAACTTCTGACCTGAAACTCATGACATCAGAGCACATTCTTGCTACTCTAATAAGTTGCCCCTTGGAAATATTTTCTTTCATAAACCATGGGTGGCAACTGTTATACTCCAACTGTTGGAAAATGTAGATTTTCTAAAGATTTTTGAACCAGAACATCCATTGATTATGTCTTCAAAAATCATCACATCTAAATATTCAAATTGGTCTACAGAGTGTACATTTATAAATCTAAGTAAGGGGATTTTGCTGTTGATGTAAAGTAAAAGTCCTCCTTTACATGACCCTTGGTCTTTCTATAATATGAAAATATAATGCAAAAAACATAAGTATGAGTACCAGCATTCCTTTAACTTATAATTTAAAACATAGGTCTTTTCCCAACTATACATAACTAAATTTGCATATATAGGAGCACAACTTGCACCTATGGTGACCCATTTTACCTGTCAAAAAAACTCCCTTTCAAAAGAAATAAAATTGTTATATAAAATAATCTCCATTACTTCCATAATTAAATTAATGAGTGTGTTATCCAAATTTGAAAGCTCAAGTATGGCTGCATGGAGGAATGGAGGTAAACGAATCAACCGCATCCACCGTTGAAAAGCTGCAAGATACACTGAAATCATTGTGATTAATTTTAGTTAAAAAATCCCAGGAATTCTTTAATATGTATTCTACTGCATTCAAAGAACTCTTTAAAATATGATCAATGAACATGCCAAGGGGGTAAGCCATAGAATTATGAGCTGCCACTATTAAAGAGTAGGGGAGTCTTGTATATTTTTATGGATCTTAGGTGTAAAATGCTATTGGAATGACAGAATGTCTATTAACCAGGAACTAGTACAGATCATCTGTGATCACTCCTTATAATAAAGAGTCTTCCAAAAATAATTCTATTTTTTATATGCTACATTAATTTTGTTCCTGGACACTGTTTCTTGTCTCTCGGAATCATGGACAAGATTAAAAATCTTTCCAATGTAATCCTTTTTGTCTGCTTTAACAACTCCCCCACCCTTATTTGGCTTCATAATCCTAAGTGAAACATCATTCCTCAGTTCATTTATAAGATTTCTTTCCTCCTTAGTTAGATTATAAAATCTCTTCCTTTGAATTTTTTTTTTCAATAATAAATCTTTATTCTTTTCCAAATGTTAATACAATACTACAACATATGTACATTATATACATGAATGCTTCCAACAGTTACATAAGATCATTATACATTAATATAAACTTCTAGATGGGTATTAAAAAAAAAAAGAGAGAAAATAAAAATCTAGTATCAATATAAGGCTTATCTATACTAACCTCCATATTGAGTATGTACTTCCTGGGGAAAAGTGGATTAGAACCTTAACCTAACACAATGTTAAAGATTTGCTCCCATATTTTTGTGTTATTTATACTTTTCTTATGATCATTAATTAGTAATTTATGTGCTAAAATATGTCTTATCGCTACACTTTTAAAGTTTTCCCATGAAGTCTGGGATGGATTCAACCAATTTGTAGCTATATAAAGCTTCATTAACAGGAAAATATTTATGAGTATAATCATTTGGGATCTATCCAAATTATTCGGAGGAATATGAAGAATCATAAACTCCCAAGAAAGTGTAGACTGTTGATATCCCATTTTTTGTAATTGAATTTTTAAAGAATTCCAAAGTTTGAATATACATTTACAACTCCAGAACATGTGTAAAAGGTCAGCTGTTTGATCCATACAATATGGACATTTAGGTGAATTTTTAGAGTTGAATTTATGCAGAGTGAGACGAGTATAATAAGCGTTATTAAATATCATCAACTGAGTAAATAATAACTTTTGAAGAGATACTGATTTTAGGGTTAAGTTAATTGCTTTCAATATTTTACTATCATCAATCGGTAATAATTTCTCCTTCCAGTATTTAGATAAGAGTGTTTGGTTATTATATTTCATGTCTTTTATCAAATTATATGAAGCCGTTATATATTTGCATTCCTGCATAAGAGTTTGCCATAAGTTTAGACAAATGGTTAAGTCTTCTTCATTAATTTTAAAGTTACTAAAATAACTTATTGAAAGATCCTTTAACTGTCTCATTATAATTAAATACGAGTTAGGAAGACTCATCTCTCATAACATGTCGTGTATTGAGATACCAAGAAAAGGATATAAATCAAGTATGGTTAAATCAATTATAAGTGGGAATTTTTTAAGATCTATCAGTTGATTACCAATTTTCAAATTCGGGTTCTTGTGCAATGGTTGGAAAGTCATCATATATTGTAAGAGGTTTAGTGAGTTAAACAGACTTTGTACTGATATTATATATACTCTGATATGTTCCATCAGAGCGTACATTTTAAGGGTATCTTTATTTAAAAAAGGTAATGCCTTACAATTAATAACCAACCCAGCAGCATGTTTTTGATTCAGAATCAACCACTTGGGTGAGCATTTAGGACTGGACCTGTCAAAGTTAACCACTCTTAGAATTCTATTAGCATTTATTATTAAATAATATGTTTCAGAATTCGGTAAATCTAAACCACCCCTGTTTTTCGGAGTCATCAGTTTATCATAAGATATTCTAGTTTTTCTAGGTTCCCATACAAATCTACCTAATTCCGTATGAAGTTGTTTGAAGAATTTCTTAGAAATTAGGACTTGAGTAGCTCTAAAAATATATAATATTCTGGGGAGTACGTTCATTTTAATAATTGAAGCCTTTGCCATTATTGGTAATTTCAAATTATTCCATCTTTTTAAATCAGAAACGATATGATCCCAAATAAACTTAACATTGTTCGCATAAAAGTCTCTATTATCTGTTGAAAAAACAATACCCAAATATTTTATTTTTTCTTTGGATTTTAACTGACCTACCAATGGTAAAAGCGAAAAGGGTGTAAACGTCTTTAAAGGAAATAACTTGTTTTTTTTTTAATTTATTTTGTAATTAGATATTTTTGCAAAATCTTCCACTGCTTTTAATATTTTCTTGGTATCTGACACTGGCGTCGTACAGTAAATATTAAGATCATCCGCAAAAGCAGCCATGGATATTTTCGTACCATATATTATTGGAGCATTATGATAAATATTTTGCTTGATATGTAGAAATAATGGTTCTAAATATAAATTAAATAATATAGGAGATAACGGACATCCTTGATGGGTACCATTCTTAATTTGTATTCTTTTTGAGAAATTTTTATTAATAAATAAAGTTGTATAGGGATTGTTATATAATTTTTTTAATGTTAAAATAAAGTCTTGGGGTATGTTAAAATATGATAAAATATCAAACAAAAATTCTAAATTAACTCTATCGAAAGCTTTTTGAGCATCAATTATGAGTGCATAAACATTAAGATTTCTATGAGTGGCATAAGAAATTATCAGTAGTTTGTCTGTCATTTATAAAACCAGCTTGTTCATCAGATATTATTAGGTTAATTACCTTATTCAATCTATTAGCCAAAATAGATGTCATAATTTTCATGTCTATATTCAAAAGTGAAATGGGTCTATAGTTATCCGGATTTTGCAGATCAGCATTCTCTTTAGGTATAAGAATTGTTTTCGAAGCATTAAAGTGCAGATCATTAATTTTATTATTAATTATATAGTTAAATACATGTGGAAGTATTTTCCCCAATATATCACTAAAAGTTTTATAAAATTCTGTAGTCAGACCATCCGGTCCTGGCGCTTTATGTGGTTTCAAATTCTTAATTGTATTTATTATCTCCTCTGAGGAAATTGGTTTGACTAAATTCACATGAGACTCATCACCAATTTTCGGAAAGATAATCTTCTGCAGAAAATCATTATTACTCTTATTTATAAATAATTCCTGATGTTCACCATAGATTTGAGAGAATATTAATTCAAAGGTATTCATAATGTCTTCAGTATTGGTATATGTTTTATTATTAAAGTGTATTTCAGAAATTTGAGAAGGTATTTTTGATTGATTAATGATACGAGCTAGTACTTTTGAAGGGGTCTGTATATGATTAGCATATTTTACCATTATTTTCTGTTCATAAAATGACAATTTACTATTTTGTAGTAAAAAAAGATCTTTTTGACATTTTAATAACTCCGTTTCAGTTTGTTTACTATAGTTCCCAATTAAATCCTGATCTAGTAACTTAATTTTAGTTTCCAATTCTTGTATGTCTCTAGATTGTATTTTCTTATAATAAGTAGCCTTTTGAAGAAAGATTCCTCTTATTTGTGCTTTGGTCGTTGCCCATTCTATATCAGATGGATGCCGGTGTTTAGAGAGATTGACTAGTAGTTGATTGAAGGTCTCTTGAACTTCTTTAATTATATCTTCTTTATTTAATAAATACGGATTTAGGGACCAATTATAACCTCTAAGACGCATATTATTTCTTGTGTCCTTGTTAAAAATTAATGTGATCCTAGAATGATCCGATAAATGACGAGCTTGTATAGATACACAGGGATCAAAAGCCATTAGTACGTCTGAAATTAGAAAGAAATCAATCCTAGACCACAGTTTATGGCAACTTGAATAAAATGTAAAGTTATTTGAATTGATTTGATTATTTGTGTATTTAAATGGGTCATATAGTTTAAAATCTGTTTTAAGTTCCTGCAGTGCTATCACTGCTTGATTATTAAAGGACCTGTGTGAACTTGATTTATCTAATTTGGGATCTTGGTATGTATTCCAATCACCTCCTATAATTATATAACAATTATTATATTGATTCAGAATAAAATACAGTGATGTTATAAAAAGTTGTTGATTGGTACATGGGACATATATATTAAGAAGTACCACAGGTTTATCATAAAGTATAGATGAAAGAATCACATAACACCATCTTCCCTCTTTGTCTATTTTAAAATCTAGAATTTTCTCTTGATACTGATGTTTAATAATAATAGCCACCCCTGCACTATTAGTTGTCCCTTCTGAAGCTACCACCTCTCTAATCCATTTCTTATCCTTAAGGACAGCCCACTGGTCATTGGTCAAATGGGTTTCTTGTAATAAAATAAAATATGCCTTTGACTGGAGAAATAAATGAAGAAATAATTTCCTTTTTTTCAAGTTCTGGAGCCCTTTAGTATTCCATGAGTCTACTATCCACATACTAAGATTTTTAAATCTTTTAAGGATATTTTAAAATTGAGAAACTGTACTAAATTCAAATATAATAGCACAATATATAATGTCTGGAAGCAATCTTGACATCCCATCCCTAACCAGTGCCTATCCACTATTCCCCTGGACCAGGACATACATAGTTTTTTTACACTGTTAGAACTTTTATGGGTAAATAACCTTACTAAACATCTATTCTTTATCTTACAAAATAAAACATCAAAAACATGCAAAAAAACTATAAAAACTACATCTAACTCTACAAAGCCTAACCAAAACATTCCCTAATAAACACTGATAAATATCCACAGCTCTTGAACACACTATTTAGTTAAACCTATCAAGTAACTGGTCTACACTACACTCATAGTTACTATCATACCGCACTAATAATTCACATATATTATTAGTTATACTAATTAGTTGTATCACCTTAAGTTATCTAACTATCATATTTAAATCTAAAATAAACAGAAATATGACAGTACCCCTATTAAACAATAATATTATTGACTTTAAGATAATTCACCATATGTATTGTTAGTTGGAAGAGAGAGAAAACAAATGTTTAACCTTTAAGTCTAATATTAAGTCTGACTTTGTTTATATAATCTAAATTATCTAGAATTATAATGTCAGCAAATAAGGTGAATAAAAATAGCACTCTAACTACACTTTACTGGGTAATATAATTGAATTTATAAAATGATGACTAGATAACACAGTTTTCAAAACAGTCAGAACCACATGCCAGTATATAAAGAAGATAGCCTTCACATTCCTAGAAATGCCAGAATGTAATAACTTCTGGTCTCTTTATCTACTAACTATCCCAACACTAAATCCCCTTATTATCTAAACATTTGCAGTATTAAAAACACATCATTAATACAGGAAAATAAATAATAAAGTGTACTACAAGGTTATTAACATAATCACATTCAGCATAAACTACCTAAGGAAAAAGAATAACTAGGTTAAAGCTATCATACTTCTAAAATATCAGTTAAATAACACATTTTAAACCAGTACATTATTAGTTCAATTGTAATCCTACCTGAATGAATTCACAGTTCCCTTTAAAGAAATAAAACATGTTACATACATTAAATGTCCACAAATGTTCGTTTTACAGTCCAACTAGCTTCCCCTTCTTCCACAGAGATCTTCCTACTTCCTGAGCCTGTAATCTTGTCTTTGAGTTCACGACGGGGGAACCATTACGCGGACGGACTTCCGGATGCGCTACCTCAAAAGCGGACCCTCAGCAGCACCCAAAGGACTTCCTGTTACTTCGCGAAGGGACTCAATTCGTAGAAGCCATAAAAGTTCAGAAAATCTTCGTGGACAAGCTGGAGCTGTAAAAAGAAGCTAAGTAAACATTTACCAAGGGGCCTGGTGAAGAAAAAAGAACAAACAAAGGATTTTAAAGCCTTGAGACGTAGTAAGCATGGAATCCCAGTATCCACGTTGCTGTAAACAGACTGGATGGCCAGATCAAGCTTCCAAAGCTGGAAGGGACTTAAAAATCTTCAAAAAGGTAACTTCTGCTTCTTTTTTCTTTGTAGATATGGAATATTTGGAGCTATCGACTGTAAAAATTAATGTGTTAGGGTATTTCATTTGAAATTTGATATTCTTTTCAATGAGGAACTTACAGTATGGAGATAATGCTTGTCTAGCTTGTCTTATTTGCAATGGTAAATCCTGTACCATAGAAACTCTATTATTTTGCCACATAATATAACCTCCGTTCTTTTTAACAGTTAGAATTATTTTGTTTACATCCTGGTAGTTAAGTATTTTGACGTATACTGGTCTAGGTATGTTTGAGGCTTGTGCTTCTCTGAGAGCTCTATGGGCTCTTTCTATAACTATTTGTTTGATTATGTCAGAGTCATTGAACAGTATCTCAAGTATTTGTATGATGGTAGAAATTAAATCTTTATATTGGATAAATTCTGGAATTCCTCTGATAATTATATTGTTCCTTCTGGATCTTGCCTCCAGGTCCAGAATTTTATTTTGCATAGACTGAATATCCAGGTCATGAATGTCTGTTTTTTTGTAAGCAATGTTATTCTGTCCTCATTTTCAGATATTCTAGCTTCTGATTTATCCATCCTTTCAAGGATTTGACTGCATGTGGCACCAAAAGAGAGTACCTGATTTGATAGTTCTTTCAAAGCTTCTTGGATGGGTAACAAAGCAGTTTTAATATCTTCCATATTAGCCAGTTGATCCGGTTTGTTTGTCATTCCAGCTTTTGAAAGTTCCTGCTGTTTTGTGATCTTCTGCCTTTTTATTGTTGAATCTTTTTCTGGTGACTGAAGTGCTGATAATTTGGTTTTAGTTGTTGTTGTTTCCATACTTTTGTCTTCTTTTGACATTGTGGAGCAAAGCTAATCTTTAGTATAAATGAATGGTAAATATCCAAGGTTACTACTCAGACAGTTCCTTTGTTTAATACTCTGTTCAGAGTCAGACAGTCAATCAGATCTAATCCTGTGAGTTTGTTTAATTTCCTCCGGTTCTTTCACCTCTCAAGCGATATTTAATTGTAGCAGATTAATTATAGCCAACAATTAGTGTAGAAAATCTTGCAGTATATCCTCAGGGTTAATTTTTATTCCGAGTATCTGGAGAGCTGTAGATATGCAGCGTCTACAGAATGGCAGCCATCTTTGAACTCTTCCTTTGAAATTTTAATAGGTTGTGTAATTCATTACTACAAGGTTTTCAAAAATAGCAAGAGTAGGGTGAAGAGGTGGGAAAAATGTATTTATTTTTTTCTTTGGCATACAGGACATAGTAGATAAAAAATACACACAGGAACAGTACAAATATATGAGGAAAATCAGGTATGTTTCTGTTTTAGTTTTGTAGAAAATACTGATTTTTCTCATATTTTTGTCTATTGTCTGTAGCATATACCAATAGAAAAGCCCAGCCTCTCAGTGGTACTCCAGCAGCTGGACAGTTTTCTATTGGTATATGCTCGATTTATACCAGGCATGCTGGTAGGAACGTCCAATCAGCATGCTCATTTTTGAATGGCAATAAGCTGTTATTGTAGAAGCAACAATCTGCACCCCTGTGCAATCGTGTGAGGCTTCTCTAGTTGAAAAACGAATCTGAGCCAAACTGAAAATAAATCCTTTATTGAGTAGACAAATGCAGTAACAGGGGTGCAGTTTGTTGTTTATAGTATTGGTTTTGTGCCCCAGGACCTTTACTGATTTGTTCTGTTATTGTACAATAATGAGTATGCAATGTTGAAATGTCAAAAAGCTGAAATTTTAAGAGTGTTGAAATCAAAATACCTACATGTGCAAAACTTAAGTGCAGACTGTAGAACCCCTGTTAGTACTTATTTCCAAGTGAAACTAACAGGGGATTGATTGTTTTTAAATGTCTGTGGACTGGTGCAGTGTCTGTATGTGTGTATGCATGTATGTAGTGTGTGTATGCTATTAGCAGGTATCTTGAGTTAAACATTATAAAGTTTCAACAGTTTGACATTTTAGGGTTTTGCAGTCAGTATTCTGACTTTACGTATCACACTGTTTCATAAGTTGTTATGCACCCATCTAATTTATGACTATATACCCATAAGTATCTGTATTACAAATTTTCATATTCATTTTCTTTTCACATTTACCTCTACAAGACTGGCTGAAAGAATAACAGAGCTACACATGTAAATGGGAGACCAATGAAGTTTTGTGGTTTGTGAAGGCCTTCATTTAGGCTGAACTAAAGCTAACATTGCTAACTGTAGTGCTGCTTCTAAGTGTTATATGCAGCTAAATTAATTTTTGCTCTGATTCCACATGCAAAAGGTAAAAACTTGAGATGAGTTCTTAAAATCCTACTGTAGTTTTTTTCTTATTTAAAAATAAGATCGTTTCCAAGTTGTACTCTTGTTTTTTTTTTCAGCATTTATTTCCACAGAATCACTTGTCATTTATTTTCATGTAATCCATTGTTAATGAATGTTGGCCAAAATAGAACAATAAAAACAAAAGAAAGTATTTTCTGTAACATTTTTTGTTTCCTGTAATGGCAAGACCACACCTGTTTGGCTAACATTATTAGTTTGCAGAAGTATATGTCAATAAAGGTTACAAAAACCACATCCATATCTTTCTTCCATTCAGAGCAGTAGAGTCTGGTAACATAAGCAAAGTATTTTCAGTAATCTGCATCAGCTTGATATGTCACAAGGATGACATCAAGTGCATTACCTGTGTTTTAAAATCTCATAGTTGTACATCTTTACATAAAGTCCCTTCCTACAAAATGGCATGTATATAAAAGTGATATGTGCATCGAAGACAAATTCAAAGAACTAATTAAATCATCAATGCCCTACAACAGGAATTATGTTACAAGAAACTGTTTTTATCTGGTATAATTTCAGATCTCTTATACTGGAAATTGACTTGTCTTATTAACCATGTTATGCAAATCACAAGGCCCAGGCTGAGTTTTAATTAGTCATAAAAACTGTTGGAATCAAACTCTTAAAATCTGTACTTAAACATATGAAAAAAATATATATACACACATATATATATATATATATATATATATAAACACACACACACAGATATATACATGTATGTATATGTCTATGTATATATAACTGTGTTTGCATTTGTTGTGTATACAGACAAACATACACATTTGCACATATGTATGGCTTTGCTTCAGAGAAACATCATTAGTTGCAGTTTTTCAAATTCCATAAACAAAATGATTTCATTATGTGAAAATGAAATTGGTCTTTCTTGCCTATAATGTCTCTATTTTAAACCCTTAAGGGTGATACAAAAACACATACTTTTCCAATTCTGAGTGCCCACAGTGGCAATTAGAAGAGAAAGACTGACTCACTGTTATCTGATTTACTTACTCTGTACCACATATAGATAGTCTACTCCAGACAGAGCAAATGTTTTTTTACTTTTACTAGAGGACAGGCTACTGAACAACCGGAGGCACTGTGGCTCTTTTGCCACAGGCAGAAAGATAAAAAATTTCTTAGGGATAAATTTAATTAATGGTAAAACATATAATAGTGAGAGTAAAATCTCCTGCCGTGTTGTATTTGCTTGACTGGCATTTGAGAGGCAAAGTTTTTAATTGTACACAGTGTGACCCCCAGCAAATCACATAACCAGATGAAAGCCCTTGGGTCACCCTGAAAAGAGACTCTTGTGCAAATGCATCTTACTTTCTAAAAGAATATAACCACAGCTTAAATAATCATACAAGGTTAAATAAATAGTGGTTTGTCATCTGCAGTGATCTGTGGTCACAAATGAAAGTGCAGTTTTGGAAGATTAAATTATTATGCAGCACACAACATTACAATAATAATAATATTATTGTAATATGTTGTGATGCCCTGTAAAAGAGTATATTGTCTCTTATTGGCTCAGTGAAGTAGTTACCATTTCTTTGCCTCTTTTTACTCTCTTTGTTGCCATTTGCCACTTATTTCTGTGTGCTTTGCATCATCACCAATTGTCCTTCCTCATCAAGACATGCACTAAGTGATCTCCCCTCCATATTCAGGGGGGAAAGTGCCTTAAGTAAGATAGTGCTCAATGTGTGAATGTACAATGTACATTACAAAGGCTATTACTTATCCCCATGGGTGATGCAATGCTGCACCCCCATCCTCAGAATCCACGGTTCCCTTTTAAACAACTGCATCCATGCATTCCTTAGTATCCACTGGGTATTCTGAGGGAAGGCATGCACCTCAGATATGTCCCCATCCGTCTTCTGGAGAGAGAGAGAGAGAGAGAGAGAGAGACAGAGAGATAAATAGGGAGAGAACCTGTCCTTTTTCTGCACCAGGCTCAGTCTGGTTCTCCACTGACTTGGTCACTAACCAATCCCAGATTATTAGGGTTACAGTCAGGGATCACACCTCTATGTCATGGAACCAGCTTCCTTTTCTAACATTTTATTTATTTAATTTGAGAATTTTTACAGGACATTTATGTTTTAGATAGTCAATAGATAGATAGATCAGACTTCTGAATGATTAGCAATTTCATCAGGGCTTCTAACCTTCCTATCTTTCAAAAACAACAGATGAAAGCAGTTGTTTACAGACTGACTAGACCTATCAAACTCACCAGACCAGGGCACTTCCTTTTATATTTGGACTTATAAATATAGAAAAGTTTATGTAGCACACATTTAGTTTCTGCCATGGAAATATGTGTTTAATTTCAAATTGATGAAATGTAAATAATCTTATAGATAATCAGTAGAAAGAGCTGGCTTTTTGCTTACTGTGATCTCCATATTTGTTTTCGAATATGAGTCAAGAGGCTGACGTAATCAGTTTTGAGGAGGCCAATGCCTCCTTCATTGATAGAAAAATATAATCTTGGTATACACTGATTTTTATGTATCATTTGATAAGTGTGAAGTACTTTTTTTGTTTTGCTGTCCAACTGATCCAGTACGTTTCAGGGACAGTCAATCACAACAAAACTGAAGTTAGAACAGGAAGAACAAATTGGTTTATAGTCTGGACTCTATTCCTAGATGATAAGGCTGTTTTCAATGTTAGTTTTAGTCTCCTGAAGTATTCCTTAATAAGTTTTATTCACATTTGTTCATGTTTTATTGACAATCCTTCATCAGTTCCTAAATATTTATTCATTCCCTCCTACTCAAGTTCCTTTATATCACATTCCTGTCCCAGATTGATAATTTCTTGGTGCTGCAACTTTCCTGCTTTAAACATTGCTTTTCCATATTTATTAATACCAGATGGCATTCTTATACCATCTGAGAATGTTTCATTAACTTGCAGTTGTGCTTTCAACTCCTCATCTGAGAAACTATACAGTTTTATGTCTTCCACAAAAAATAGATGAGAAGTCTTTAAGCAAGTTTATTTTCTGGGAGCCAAACTGTAACCATGATATAATCTGTTAAGTTAAAAGCTTTATTTATCTCAAATAAATAAATGGTGCTGAAATCATCGTCTGAAACTACAATCAAAAAAATGCATTATTGTATCCTTTGGGAAGTCATATACCTGGGGCAACTATCACAATTACAATATGCTCCTAAAAGAGTTGACCCAATTGTTCAGGATTTAGAAAAAAACCTGAAAGCTTAGCCCTTGTGGAGTATATCCTCACTGGAGAGGAATAAAATAACTTACAAAATACCCTGATGAGTGCAGCGTTCCTCTGGGGTAGGTCTAGTAACCGACCCTAGAGTGGACTCCAAAGAATGGGTCTTTAAAAAGACTGTGATGAGGCTGGTCTGGGTCTTTGAAAAGACCGAGTTGGTGGTAGTGGAGCCAGAATCAAGTGAGGGGTCTTTAAAAATACCATGTAGTGGGAAGCGTACCCCTTCTTAGAGCCCTTTCGGGAGTCTATAGAAAGACTGGGCTTCAGCCCTTGCAGTAGAATTTAAAAAGACTGGGTTTGGTCCTTTTAGTAAATGCCTCTGTCCAGGCTCTTTAAAAAGACTGTGCTTACCCTGACCTGCTTAGCAGGGGCCTTTAGAAAAGGCTAGAATAACATGCATAAATAACATGTACAAATGGTGGGTTTATCAGTTCAGTTGCTAAATACACCCTACAAAAACTATAATGTTAATGCTGTATCTAATATCAGGCGAGTGCCCACATAACAGATTGCTCATGTATCGGTTAGTAGTGTGTACAGCAGAGCACGCTGCCTGGGAGTTTAAATGGTTTTGTCTCGAAGCTGATTTTTTCAAAACCAAAAAGATAAAAAGATAAAATGTGGGCAGTGGTTCTGGTGATATATGCAACTCTTTTTGTCAATCGACTTCATCAAAGACACTTCAGTGCTAGTGCATGGGTATGGGACCAGGTAAAAATGTACAATGCTCTATTTTGTGACCATTAAAATGGAGGATAAATAAACACAGGAGTGTGTTTTTTTCAGGAAGGTTTGGGTGTGCCAAGATGGCAGTGAGTTCCGTGGTGTAAGGGGGGCTACTAACAATGAAAATAAAAATAAAAATCAAGCTGATAAGGAATAACAGTGGGTGAAAAACTATACAGGGTTAAAAGATATTAAAAGGGATAATGGTATGTTTAAATGCCATCCCTATAAGAAACTCCAGCCATGGGCTGTGAGTCCGTGAGCCCCCCGATGTTAGAAAAAAGAATTATAAGTGAGCTGGTAGGGTGTACTTATATTTTAAGCGTGTCTTTTATGTTATATTTGAATCTGAATTCTATGTAACTTAGGCTTCTTGGAGGAGTGACACCATCTAAATCCTGGGCATTCTCACCAAACTAATCCCAATAAAGGTTACTCCCCTTTTGGCCGAGACAGCCCAACATGCTCCCTTTTATTGGTATAAATAATACTGCAATTTCTGTATCCTTAACATTCTGCACTAACGCTTCAGACAGCTTCAGCAATAAAGGACTCTGCAAAAGGGTCACACTGGTCTGAGTCATTCTTTCTTACTAGAGACGTGGAAGATTTTTACTAGGGACACACTTAAGCACAGTCTTTTTTAGACCCTCAGACTGAATTTGTCACTATTTATCACTGGTAAGGTCTTTTTTAAGACCCTTGGACTGATCATTTACCAGTTACAGCTGAACTAGCTACAAGCAACACCAAGCCTTGTTACACAGCCCTGTGACACGGTCTTTTTAAAGACCACAGCAAAAGGAAACCTCTCCATTATACCTGGCTTTTCTAAAGACTCCTGCTAAGCAGGTCAGGGTAAGCATGGTCTTTCTAAAGACCCTGGACTGAGGAATTTACTAAAAGAACCAAACCCAGTCTTTTTAAAGTCTACTGCAAGGGCTGAAACCCAGTCTTTCTATAGACACCCAAAAGGGCTCTAAGAAGGGGTACGCTCCCCACTACACGGTCTTTTTAAAGACCCCTCACTTGATTCCGGCTCCACTACCACCAACTTGGTCTTTTCAAAGACCCAGACCAGCCTCATCACGCTCTTTTTAAAGACCCATTCTTTGGAGTCCACTCTAGGGTCGGTCACTAGACCTCCCCCAGAGGAATGCTGCACTCATTGGGGTATTTTGTAAATTGTTCAGCACTTGGGAACTTATGTAGTCAGTGACTTAACTTTTGACCAACATGTGTCTGCTGTTGTAAGAAAGTCTTTCTATATTGCACAGCTTATAAACAAAGGGACTGTGTCTAGCTATAGAGATATCATTGTCCCACTTTACTCTGCCTTCATTAGGCCAATCATTGAATATAATACCCCCTTTGACATGTATCTGTCCAAACCCATACAACAAGGAGAATGCCCCAGAGATACCAAAGCTTAAATAACATGGACTGACAAGTCCTGTCACTATACTTGGTATCCTACAGACTGCTAAGAGGTGACCTGTGTCTGGCATACAAGACATCCTCTGACTCATTATTGATGTATTTACTGCACATTAGCAAGTCAAACTACATCAGAAATACTTTGTCTTGGGATATAAACCTCTTATGCAACATAAAAAAAGAACGGTTTGGAGAGATGGATTTATTTTGCAGAGGATACCGGTGCTATGGTTCAGACTCCACATCCACATAAAACAAAGTTCATCCCTGTCCATTTTCAAGTGCAACTTAGATTTATTGTAGGAAACAGAAGATTTACCCAAGCACTGCCCCCTGTACTGCTAATGGACAGATGCAATTCCTAAATGCTTTATCCCTTGCATGGGTTCCCTCAAATTATCTATGGTATGATCCCAGTTATTCTCATTAGGGGTAATATATAATTATTGAGCATGGAATAGGCAAGGCCAGTCTATAAACAAATGGGAGAGGTTATTTCAAGCACAAAAAGGTAACTGACTAGGCTTAAAATGGCTTGCAAGGGCAGCTAGCCTAGTCCTTACTTATGAACCTACGGGCTAAGGGCAAGACAAAACAGCAGCATGACAAAAGAATTATCTTGGATATCCCTCTTTGAATTTTTATCACTAGGATAATAATTTGCCCTTTGTCAAGGCTTAACTGCATAGAAGTTTGATACTGTTTTATGGTCATTGTAATGTAATTGATCAGTGTAGGGTGTGTATTGTACATCTATAATCACTCCTTTATCCATGAATGTAGGATGCTGTCAAATGTTTTTTAATGTAATACTTAGCTTCTTACCTTTTTCACAATTCCCTGTTATGGTTTTATTTATCAACAAATAACCCTTTGTTCCATGTGACTTTCTTTTGTTACCCTCTTATTCTATTGCCATAGGTTCATAGGTAGGTACTAGGCAATCTGGCTGAGGGCATTTACAAGCTTAGCCAGAATGTGTCGGCTTTCACCGCCCCATTGATTAATTAACTGGACCTCTTTCAAGAAGAGTGAATGAGGTGATCCCAGGGTGTATTTTCTGTTACCCTTCCACTCATCAAGGTTTCTCTTGAAGAGTGTTAGTGAGGGGCTCTGCCTAATGTAGTTTGGAATTTTGTTCCAAAGAATGGAGAGTCTCTGTGACAGGAATCTATCCCTCCAGCATGTTCTATTTATTGTTGTGGCAAGGTTTAGCTCACGAAAGCATGTGGCTCATAGTGACTTGGATTTCTTTAGATGGAGCATATCCATCAATTCTGAGTTGGACATGGCTTTATAAGTCAGGCAGAGATCACCTCTGAGTAAGCAATATGCCACTGAGTACAGCTGGAGTTTGTTTCAGTCGGGCTGCATAGGACATATGTTTGAGGCCAGTAATACTCTTGGTGAGGTACTTTTGTGGTCTTTCCAGCTGTTGGAAGTGTCTTGTGAGGTACATCCCAAATGGGTCATTGTATCCTATGATGGGTCTAATGAGTAATGAGAAGAGGGGTGGTATAACCCCTTTATTTCTAGATGTGAACCCTTTAGAAATTAGATGGGCCACATAGAAGGATTTCCTAACTACTTTGGCAATATGATTGTTAAAGGAGAGATTACTATCTACCTGGGTCCCCAGATCTCTTATTACCTCTTCTGTATTAAGGGGGTTGTCACCTATGTGGTAATTTGTGGGTGTTTTTTTTTTCCCAAACGGGATGACTATGCATTTTTTGGCATTTAGCTTGAGGCCATGACTTTGACACCAGGTGTCCGTCTCAGTAAGGCCCTTTTGGAGGATGTCCTTGTCAGCCGGAGAGTCAATTATGGCTCCCAGTTTGCAGTCATTGGTGAACTTGGTAAGCCATAGTCCTCCTGTGTTTGCCTGTACTTCTGAGAAGTATATGCGGAACAGTAGGGGTCCCAGAACCAAGTCCTGCAGGACACCACTTGTGACTAGTTTAGAGTCGGATCTGGAGCTTGCTATTCTTACCATGTGAGTTCTGTCTGTAAGCCAGTTGGCAACCCATCTTGTGACGTAGGGGTTTATGTTCAGGCTGGTGAGTTTTTCTGTAATACCCAAGTGGGGAATGGTGTCAAAAGCCTTGGTGAGGTCAAGGTAGGCTGTGTGAACCACTGTTCCCTCGTCTATGGCCTTGGTGATTGTCTTGAAGAAGTCAACCAGGTTTAGTAGACATGATCTGCCCTTAACAAAGCTGAACAGGGTCGGGTCAAGTGTTTGGAGGTTCCCAATGTCTTTGTTAATGAGTTCCATGATAATGTGCTCTATAGCCTAGCAGACCAGGCTAGTCAGGCTTATGGGGTGATAGTTACTAGGGTCAGTTGTGGCCCCTCCTTTGTGGAGAGGAATAACTGTTGCTGTGCGCCATTCTATGGGCATGTAGCCTGTGAAGAAGCTGAGGTTGAACAGCGTGTTTAGTTGGGGGGTTAGTTCGTTCTGTAGTTCATGCAGGACGCAACCTGAGACACCATCTGGTTCCACTGACACTGTGTTTTTGAATTTTGAAAGGGCTGTTTTCACATGTGCATCTGTGATTATTGGGACACTACACTTTTCCGGTTTTGTTGTGGGCCCTTTTGGAGGTGAGAGGAGGGTGAAGTTTGCACTGAATCTATCTGCCAGGATGTTGGCAATATCAGTAGGTTCAGTATATTTTGTGCTATTTTGCACTAGTTCAGTGCATATCTGCGAGTTGCCACTTAGATTCTTAACATAGCTAAATAAGGCTTTGTGGTTATTTTTTTGAATCCTTGGTTATTTTTCTTTTGAAGTTAGCCTTGGATAATTTCATGACAGACCTTAGTTTCTTACTGATACTGATCAGGTATGTCTTTCCTTCCTGGGATTTGTTTTTTTTCTAGTTTCCTCCTTCTATTGGTTAGCCTGTTTATGGCAGGGGTCCACCAAACTGGTTTCCTTCTCGTAGAGGAGTGAGACTTGGTTTTGCTAGGGATGGCATGATCCATGCATCCTTGTAGGTGCTCATAGAGTGCATTTGTAAAGGTTTCTGCATCTTGGGTAGCGTTATCCTTTAGCATGGGGGCTATGAAACTTATCACCTCTGTCTTAAGTAAGGTGAAGTTTGCTTTAGAAAAGTTTTTTATTGTGGTTTCCTTAGTTGGGGGTGGTGGTGGGGTGTGGACATCCAGAGTGATTAGTTTATGGTCTGATCTAACCAGTGACGGGTTGACTTCCAGTGTGGAACACCTGTCGCCCATGTTGGTGATGACCAGGTCCAATATGTTTTCACCTCTGGTAGGGGAATTTACCAGCTGATCCAGGGCATTTGAGTTGGTGAATTCCAGGAAGCGCTGGGCCTGGGAGTTTGCACTCGAGTAGTTTTCCCAGTGAATGGTACGGTAATTGAAATCACTCAATATCAGGGTGTTTGGTAGGACCTTCATGTTTTCCAGTATCTCCACAAAGGTATTGAGTTTTTTTTTCTTAAATGGCTATAAAATTTGTCTGCATCAAATCCACAATGTAGTTTGTACATCATCGACAAGCTATTGGCCTACAGTTTTTAGGATGGCGTACAGGTTCACTGTTGAAAGAGGAGTGTACTTTTTCCTGTTGTTGACCAGGTTGATGTCTGTTCGAGATGTGCATACATGTAATTCTTACTCAGAGCTAAATCTTTGTGTAAAGATATTAATAGTTTTAGCAGAAGTTAGAAATTGCATTTGAGCATGTTTTTTTTTTTTCATTTAGGAGCTTTCCTTAATTTTGTTTCAGTTTCTCTGGTCATTACTTCATCCCATTTCATATCCTGCAACTCAGATGGATGCACTGCTAGTCAAGCTTGGGTTGCTTGAGTCTTGTAATCCTGTACTTTAGTAGATAAGCTAAATCTGTTCAAGTGTGACCGGGGGGGCATTATAGGAGATATGGTAGCAGGTCAAACTGTTGAAAACCCTATGGAGCCATATTGGTGCTGCTTGGGGTAGCAAGTCCTGCCTGCTGATGTGTATAGACATGGATCATAAAAATCTGTTGTTACGATATGTATATAACTCGGTTCCCCTTCACAGGATCGAATTACTGAAAGCTTGAAACTCATAAGATCGAGTTCAAAATCTTGAGTTTCAGTAACTCGAAATTGTGAACGGGAAGTGTAGAAAATTAGATTAAGGGTTTTACTTACCTTTTTGTAGAGGGCTGAATCCCCCTGTACTGTTCCTTCCTTAACGTGCAGGTTTCATGACCGCACTTCAGCAGAGGAATGGAAAGTGTCCCGTTGCGCGCTTATGCATATAGTGCATAATGATACATTTCCATCTCATTTGCTGTAGTGCGATCTTGGAGTTGCTATATTTAAGTAGGGGGGTGTGGGGGAAAAACATTATAAAAAGTGTTTTTTTTATTTCCTTTTGTGTCGCTTCACAATTTTGAGTATATGAATACTCGAGATTTTGGGCTCGGGCTTATGAGATTCGAGTATTCATATATTCGATCTTGTGAAGGGGAACCATATAACTCGTATTTATTAAAGATCTATTTTTATGGTAAGTACACAACTTTTATTTTTTATGTTACAGTGAGCAATCTCCCACTAGCACCCCCACATCCCCAATGTATTCATGCTGACTCTGAGATCTCCATACCTTGGTGAAAGGGAAATACTTTAAGCTCCAGTCATTTTGAGCATAATGTATGTAGATCCCAAATTTTGCATATTCATTCTCATTATTTTTGAACTTGTACTAATGAGTCTTGAAATCTGAAATTGTTATAAATATGAGGGCAGCCGCGTTGGTGCAGTGGTTAGTATTGCTACCTCATAACAAAAGGTTCTGTAGTTTGATTCTCGGCTGGGATGCTTTCTGTGCGGAGTCTGCATGTTCTCCCTGTGGTTGCGTGGGTTACCTCCAGGTGCTCCGGTTTCTTCCCACATCCCAAAGACATGTTGCAGGTGGACTGGACACTCTAAATTGACCTTAGGTGTGAGTGTGTGCATGTGTGTGCCTTCTCTGAAATTGTGGCCACTGAGCTGGCAACTTGACTCTGTAAAATTCCACTGCTAATTGTTCTGTGGACCGTTGTTCCACTGTGGTGACCCCAACGGGAAAAGCCGAAAGGAGAAGAAGTCAAGAGGCTGACATTTTGAATGAACATTCTACTTTGTAAAATTGTCCTGAAGATGACATTGGCTGGCTGCCTTTTGAAACAAGTGTTTTTTTTTTACAGATTATATCATTCTACAATTTTTATGCACTTTTTGCACTTTTATTTTCATAATTCTCGGGTTAATTATTTTTCACGCTGCCCTATATACTTTTCTATTTATGAAATGCAATGAAAAACTAAGGGATACTGACTGCTGGGAATGGACATGTTCCTCCCGGATCTGGTGCTCTGTTTGAAGTACCTTCAATTTTTGACTTTCGTATAAAAAGTCTGACTCAAGTGTGACCATACGTGCAGCTCTCACAAGTTGTCCCTTGACAACAGATGTGTTTATACACAACACCCTTGTTACCTTTTGGAGAAAAGAAAGTGTAACATTTAAGCCTATGTCAACAGGCCTGTAATAGTATTATCTACTATTATTTTGTTGTTTTTACTTAGCTTTTTTCACTTTGTCTTTGCACTACTTGTTTTTCTAGACCCTTGACATGTCTACTTGTTAGCATTTAGGCATTTAGTTGGTGTAATAGTAATGTGGCAACTGTTTGTTTCAGACTTCAACAAACTTCAGTGTTTGTTTCAGACTTTAATTAACTTTAGTTTTGTTAGCACTATTGTTAACAATGAAGCCTTTTATTTCTTCAATTATTGATTATTTATTTTGCTAGAAGAGGTAGAAATTTATTGCAAATATCTGTAAGATGCATTTTGCATTTTAAATCACAACTTGTTTACCACAGTGAGCAATGTCTCTTTAAGTTAATCGAGTGTAACTTGTCTGGCTTACAACTCCCACTTTTTTATCTAGTATTTAATGATGTAGTTTTTACGACATTTTTTATCTGAAGAAGTCCTGCTAGTGAGCAGGACGAAAAGCACTTTATTTTTATTGTTGGTTTGCAGTTTGTGTGTACTTTTTAGTACCTTGTGAGTGTTGTTTGCTTCTGGATTAAACATCGTTGGTTTGCTTACTACTCTCATTGCCTTCTTCACCAGTTCGTTGTCTTTACCTTCAGCAGTTTGTTTATGCCAGGTAAGTATGTCATCAACAAAACACCCCTAAAAGTTGATTCATTAGAGATTTTACTTTATTTTATTTATTTTACATTTGTTGACCGGGATAGTCCGAATGGATGCATGTCCATTTTCAGCAGATGCCTGGGGAGAAAAGCTCCAGGTAAACAGAAACATTAAAAACATTTTATAATTATAATTTTGACAGAGAGTACATAAGCAAACAATAATAAACATGTTCCACAGGTTAGAGTTAAACCTTGGTGAAAGCCAGGGGTAAATTAAACAGTACCTGATTAATAGATTTTACATAATCTAGAAGAGAGTTAGCCAAGGTTGATACAATGACATAGCCAGTTTAGTGCCAGCTGTTGTCTGAGTCTAGTTTTAAATTGACCTAGGGAAGAGAGTAAAGTAATGTCAGCTGGAAGTGAGTTCCAGGATCTGCTACAGAGTTTGCAAAGAGAGAGTCACCAGCTGCATTGTTAATTTTGCTTGCCTGAATTAGTAGTCTGTTAGAGGTTCTAAGCAGTCATGGATTGTGATAGGGGGATGATACGATTTTTAAGTGCAGGAGTATTATCCAGATTATAGAGGATTTTATAAGCCATGATTAGTTGGCTATACTGAATTAGACTGGGTAGTTCAAGCCACCCAAGCTGGTTAAGATTGATGCAATGATGTGTCCTAAAAGGCAGCCCAGTGGCAAACCTGGCGATGTGGTTGTAGCAGGTTGAGAGTTTAAGTTCAGGCTTGTTTATATTAGAGACTATAGGGGATCTGTGCAGAAGTGCTGAGAGAAGGTGACAGCTAGCTATGGCAATTATAGATGGAGGGGTTAGGAAGGCTTTTATTCTGTAAAGTGACCCTAGTTTTTTATTGATGGTTTTGACTACTTTATTTACATGTGGGTCGAATTTTAGATTGTTATCTATAATGACACCTAGTAGTTTTGTAGAGGGGTCAGGGGAGATTAATGTGGCATCATTTGCATTTATTGTAAAGGTAAAAGCAGGAGACCTTTGTGTTGGTGAGAATAACAGCATTTTAGTTTTTTTTGGGATTTAGTATCAAACGACATTCAGAAAGCCAGTTTTCTATAGTATTAAAGGTGGACTGGGTAGCAGACCATACGTCTATTGGAGATGTGGCGGAGCAGATCAGGGTGGAGTCATCAGTGTATTGGATACAGCTGACTTTTGGGATGACAGTATACAGGTCATTAATGAAGATGGAAAACAGCAGGGGCCCTAGTATAGAGCCTTGTGGTACTCCAAGGATGTTGGGTAGTAGGTTACAGAGTCTGTTCTGCCAAAGAACAGCCTGCTGTCTTCCATTCAGGTAGGATGTTTACCTGCAAACTCATGTAAATAGTGACATAGCCTTTGACCAACATGTGTCCACATGGTAGTAAAAAATCCTTCCATGTTGATCAATTTAAGTAAGAGCATGGCATCTAGGTCCAAAGAGGTCATTGTACCACTTTACTCAGCCCTTATCAGACCAATCATTGAGTATAATGCTCCTTTTGGTATGTACTTGACCAGGCATATGTAGAGACTGGAATGCCCATAAAGGTTCCTTACAAAAAGAATACAGGGACTAAACAAAATGTCCTACGCTGATCACCTTAAAGCCCTGTCTCTTCATTCTGTATCATATAGACTACTGAGAGGTGATCTTTGCCTGAAATACAAGGTGTCCCTGGACCCTGTCTTGATGAACATTTTGCACTTCTACAGAAAAACAGAATTAGAAGTACTAGATCAAAAGACCTACATTTTGCTTGTGACATGAACAAGATATATCAGAGAGACACGTTTCTCAGAGAATTCCCATTCCCTGGAAGATGCTCCCCATTTGTGTGAAGCAGAGTTCCTCCCTAACCCTGTTTAAGCACAGCTTCGACCAATGGATGGGTACTCAGAAATTCAGCTCTGCTCTGGTGCCTATTTCTCTAATGCACAGAGGAAGTCAGTAAATCATCCCCTATATAAATCACATTTGTTGGTCACATTCAGGTTATAGAGCCAGACTTATAAGGGCACTAGTGGATATTAGCCTGATATGCAACTACGACTTACAAATACAGTGTGAGTTACTTGCTGTTCACTGTTTACATTCTTCATACAGTAATATGTACCCTGGAGGTGTGCATTAGCAGAATGTTGATGCAAATTTCTATGCCCAGTAATATACCAAGTTGGCTAATCATTTTTAGAGGAAAATGTTGTTTGTTTCTAATCATCCTTTCTTAAGTAAGGTTATAAAGGAAGGGGTATAATCTCAGACAAAGTCCTGTCTTACATTTAATGGCCTCTTTGGTCCAGATCAGACTGGTTTAGACCTAATTACAGCTCTAAGTAGTTCTTAATATGGGTAGTTAATGACCACTGCATGGTGGGGAATCAACACTTCCATTAAGTTCTGTCCTACTTTGAACTCTCAAATAAGTTTAATATTGCAGACAACAGCATCCTGTTTGAACATCTTTGGTCCTACTCTTTTGGGCTTTCCCCTTACTCTAACTATCTGATTTATAAATCAAGGGTTATACTAAGCCAGTGGCTTTTGACATGTATTCTTCATAGATGTATGTGTTGACCTATAGGAGCCTCAGGGCTTGATCTTTCAGTCAGCTATTGCTCATGGAGTACATGTCAGTACTGATAGTAGTCATTCAAGGTCTGGATATATATTATCAATGTTTGTACATTCATTCTCATGTTACCTGCTTAATCTGGTTCAGGGCTGTGGGAGAGTCGGCATCTGTACTGGCATACCGGGTGCAAGGGAAAGCTGACCACAACCCAAGTTAGTTGGTGTCACTCCTCCAAGAAGCCTAAGTTACATAGAAGTACCAACCTATTACAGGGCACACCCCCCACTCACTTTGACATGAGATGTATGTCTCCATGCCACAGGTTGGAGGCAGTAGTGACTTACACTGAAAACCATGGCTGCAAAACTGCAATTACTCCATTAAATTTCAAAAGCAGAAACATGCAAAAACACTTAAAATCATTTTCTGTGATGAATGGTCCCTGCATCCTCACACTACTGCTGCTTATAAATATTAATTCTCAGATTAGTATACCTTGGAATAAAAAAAAAAATTCTCTCTGATACCACAGTGTCGGGCTTACCGTGCATTATTCAGCATTCATTCTTTGGCACTGTACTTTTTAATGAGTCACTACTGACTTCAATTTTTCCTGTGACACCTGACATGCACTACTGTAGGCAATTTGAAGAAATAGCAATTGATCTATTGCAAAACTTATGCTGATGACATTTAACTGCGCTTCTTTTCTCAAGGGCATGTAAAAGATTTTGCTGTCCTTCTGTAGGAATCTTAACACAGCAAAGACTGATGCGGTGTTATGTGCTATCCAGAATTTCTCCATCTTAGGTTTACTTTCTTACAAGGAAACCAAAGGATAAAAAGATCAGACAGACAACCCACTTAGGAAAAGTAGACTGAATTTGTTTCTTGCATTCATAATCTGGTTATGATTACTTCACAGATGTTGTGATATATCAATATACAAATTATTTTCCGGCTTGCAAGACTAAAGAGTACATATTATGAAAGGTTGAATTAATTATGTCAAAAATGGTGACAACAGAAATCAAATTCAAAAGTCTGTGCAATAAGACTTAAGAAATATAGGGTCTATATTAAATCAGAGAATGCTTAAAAAAACAAACGCTGATTTATCGACCCCATGTAAGTGAAAGCCTACAATCACTGTGAAAAAAATTGCTGTTCCAAAAAAGAAAAAAAAAACAAAGCTTTAAAGCATTATATAAAGTGGGGGGCCTTGCCCCCCACACCCCCCTACTTAAATATACCAACTCTGAGATTGCATTACAGTGACGAAAATGGCAAAATAACAAAGGCGGCCAAGCGATTTCTTTCCCAGGGAAAGAATTCGCTTATATGCTGTTTTGGTATTTTGCCATTTCGTGCTTTCAAGTTCGATTAAGATGCATTAATCGGGAACCGAAATATAAACATAAATACAATGTCATTTGTACTGATGAACATATGTGCATTACACAAAACCAATTTTATGAGTGGAGATATCGTTAGTACAGCAACATTAAATATGCTGGATATATATATATATATATATATATATATATATATATATATTTCCTCCCACACTTCACACAACCTATCACCCACTTCACTCTATATTTTACTTACCATACCCTTGACTACTTTCTCACTCTTGCCATTGATCAACCTTCTCTACCTACTCCTTCACTTGTCTTTGTTTCTCTCCACCGCTTCAAGGGCTCACTCTCCCCCTCCCCCCACCCCCACCCACCCCCAGCCTCCACCCCACCCTTCACCCACCCCCATCTCCCCTGACCACACCACACCCCATATCACCCTCCTCTCCTTATCAGCACCACACCACACCACTCCAATATCACCTGACCTCCTCCCACCCCACCCATCAATCACCAGACCCATCCACCCTCCTGCTTCTTCTTCCCCACTCCCAAACCAGTTACACCTATCTCCCAATCACTCCACTTCTCCTTATCAATCTCACACAATGACACATACCATGTTTCCATGACCACACAACTGCACTACACCTCACATATGCCCTAACCTACACAACGCCCCCCCACACATACACCCTTCATACCCCACAACTTTACCCCATACTACTACCAACCCTTCACACCAACAAAAGACCACAATCACACCCACATATCCCCCAACTGCTTCTACTTATCTATCTTAGTGCTTATTTTAACATCTTTCACTAGAAAATATCAACACAAATTGAATAACATCTTTTTTTAAGCAGATAGTACCAATACAGTTCAGATATAGCTCCTTAAAGACCTCTCTCTCTCTTAATGGTGAAAGAAATACCTCCTTACCTCTGGGACAAGCACACAGATAAGAAAAACAAACACACCTACCTACAAAGAAACACACAACAAACCTACTCATCATAACACTCCAACAACTACAGTACCCCCTACTCACAACATAACCCTCTATACCTGATAACCCACTACTAAGAGAGAACTTCTCCTCCCAGCACTAAGAATGATAGACTTCCTAGAATGAATAACATTTAGAGGGGCTATATCATAGGTAAAAGAAGGGGAGTTGCAATTATATACAAAATATACTATTATTATACAAAAATACAACAGAACCCACAATTGAATTATGCACCATAATAAAAATAATTGCTTATATCAACCTCAATAAAAAGTATCAATAAATATTGTAAAAAAATATTCCAATTACAATAAAATTAACAAAAAAAAAAAGAATAATCCCTACCACAAGAGACTATTCTGTTAACAACCTAAACAAATAGAGACCTAACTGCTGCAAGGACCTACAGACACTCTAAAAAAAAATCCCCACTTGGGTTCCCCACATCAAACTATAACCTCTCTGATTCTCTTAGAGAAAACACAAGAATAGATAAGAAGTCCCAAAAGACCTAATTAGACTGGACATTAGTGAACTAACAGTGAAAACTCCACTAAAACACTATTAAGTGACAGCCTCTCAACACAGTGAGAAAATTGTCTCCTAATTCCTCCTCCCACGAACATACACAAAACATACACAAATGAACTGTCTTTAGACAAGTTAGAAAGTCTCTACAAAGGATTATCTATTCATCTTAACACTGCATTGAATCAAACTAAGACTGGGACAAACTGCTACCACTTACTTAGATTACTTTATACTTCCTTTTAATAAACTATGACAATAATACAACATATATAAGACCTATAAGAACCATGCCCCACTCTGCATGGCTGTTTTCAACACCACAGCCCACTCAGAAAAAAGGCAGATAAGAAACCTGGAAAAGAGAAACAAGACTAGTCTTTCTAGGCATAGACAAACTAAAGACAAAAACTATCAGAAACTTCAAAAACAAGCTAAACAAAACAAGGAAAAAAAACTAAACTACAAAAAAAGTTAAACAAACAAACCAACTCCCAAAAAATTGCTCATGCAATTAACTCCCCTACTAAAAACCAGAAAAAAACACCCTCCCTCTCCCTCTCAAAAACCACCACAGATACAACTACCAGAATAGCAGAAAACATTTTACCATTTCCATTAACTCATTATCCACTCATCATCCACCATCTAAAACCAAAACTACCACCCATGCCTGCCTACACTAATGCTCCTCTTTACCTTCTCACCTTTCCTACTCTCTTACCTAAACTCTACAAAAATAAAACTTAAAAAAAACTCACCACCACTAACACCACAGCAGGGCTACTCAGCAAGCATTCCAAAATGGCAGCTAACTCCATAGCCTACCCAGTCTCAATCCTTATCAATCGTATTATACTATATCATATATCCTCATCTGTGAAGTCTCCTATCATTCCTCTCATAAGGGAGGCCTATCTATGATTTCTCAAATTATCGACTATTTTGCTATTCTGTCACCTTATCAAAGATACTAGAAAAAATGCATACACTCACAAGTCATGCACTACCTAACCTAAAACTCTCTCTCTCTCCACACAAACATGTTTTCACTCACCATAGTACACAACCACTGCCCTCCTCTCCTTCACAGACCTAGTAACCAACACAGGAATAACAACAGATTCAGTATTAGCCATAGATGGATAATAAAAACTAAACTTATCAAAAATTCTAAAAAAACCAAAAACACCAAACCCAAAACAATCAAAAAAAACTCTCCAAGTCCTCCCAGTCCCATGGTATCTCTCCTCCTCTCTCCTCTCACAAACTCCTCCTGGCATTGAATAGACAAACAACATCCACTTTCAACATCCACATCTCTCAAAAAAAAACAAGGTGCACAAAAAATGGGTCTTTATATAGCAAAATAAACTTTCTAACTAATCTAACTAATCAAGCTAAAAAACCCATCTCCCATCCACCCCCATCCCTGTATGCAGCCCCTTATCTCATTTAAATTAAAGAAGAAATTGACATCCTTGAGTAACAGAATTGCCATTGCCAAGTTTGCCAAAAACATTTAGAACCCATCCCATCCATACCTCTCCCCTCTCAGACAACTTCAATGAACAACTTCACCACAGTTGCTATATCACCAACTTGTTCTATCATATAACATCCTAAAAAACAACCCGAAAATCCTGCATTTAAGGCATCTACTGACCCACCACACTCCCAAATCCCACTCCGCTCAGCCAACTAGTCACCTTCGTAAAAAAAAATTAAAATAAAATAAATAATAAAATAAATAAGAATATATGCAGTAAATATGTACAATATATACAGATATATATATATATATATATATATATATATATATATATATATATATATATATATATATATATATATAATAGGAATACGTTTAATGCAAAAAGAAAAAAGGAGGGATGTAAGACATAGCATAATGAACATTAAATATCTAATTGAGAGTATTAGGAACCGAATAAAATTGCTACTTAAGGGAGCAGAAGTTATGCATTATGGAAAGTAAAGAAACAAATACATTTTACTTCAGAGTATAGTGTTTTTTTCATTCTTAATCTTAATTTGATGTATAAATAAATTCCTTTTATGAAGGAAAGAATGATTTCCAAAGTTCAGGGTCAAAGAATGAGAAACTGTGGTGAGTGGTATGTAGAATATTTGATGGTAACTGTAGTAATGACCCCTAGCTGGAGACTCTGGGTGTAAAGTAAGTAAGAAGGTCAGAGAAGGTTTTCAGTTCCAGGAGCCTAAACAGAAGTGATGCAAGAAGTAAGTGGTATTATTGATTTACTAGAAGCCACCCAGTCTTTAGTAGTGCAACAGAGCTGTATTCTCTTTTGGATGACTTTGTAATAAATGTGTGAATACAGTTACTAACTCCTTGGAGGGTAGGCAGGTAATTAGTTTTCATAATCTATTTTAAATATGTATTGTATTTAGTCATTACTGCAGTGGTGGTGCTGCGGTAGCGTTGTCACCTCACAGTAAGACGTTGCCCTGTTCGATTCTCAGCTAGAGCGTCTTCTGTGTGGAGACATGCATGAATGGGGGTGCCTTCATTGAAGGTCGTGCATCAGGGCCGGCAACTTGGCACGTAAAAATCTACTGCCAATCATTAGCGGACCGGAGTTCCGCTGTGGTGATCCCTAACATTATATTTAGTCATTAATTTCTTTAGCATATCTTTTAACTGTCAAATTTCTCTGTTGCATTGTTGATTTTTAACTAAATGTTATTTGGGATTAGATAGTTTAATAAGCAACTACAAATAATTTACTAATTATTACTAATTGTATGATATCCAGGTTTGGAATTGTTGTCATACCACTGTAATGCACATTCATCATGCTAGATATTGAATATAATTCCCCCTTTGGTATGTACCTCTTCAAATATTTGACATAACGTGAATGGCCACAATGGTTTCTTATTAAGAAAACCAAGGGACTAAATCATAAAAGCTTAGTGGACCATCTCAATACCTTGTCTGTCTTCTAGGTGTCATACAGTCTACTGATGAGTTATCTCTACCTCGTGTACAGAACCTCACCAATCCTTATCCTCTCAAATGTACTGCACATGTGAACGTCCAGTGCAGCCGCAATCACCTGCTCAACAGATCTCAATCATGTTTGCAACATAAATAGAACATGCTTGATGGATAGACATGTTTCAGAGAGAATACCACTCCTTTGCAATTTTATTTGTGATCACTTTAAGCAAAGTACTTTTCTTACACTACTCAAACAGAATCTGGGCAAATGGATGGGTTTTCACAAATTCACCCCTGGTTTAGCACCCTTTTCCCTCATGGATAGAGGCAACAAGTAAGTGTTTTGCTCATCTCTAGGTTATTTTTACTTAAAATATAAGGGCTAAGAACTTCATGGGAATGAATGTCTAGGATTCTAAATATCCTCAAAGAAAAATAGCCTAGCAAGTACCTATGAATCTATAAATAAAACTGCATTGTTCCAGTCACTACTTGCAAGCTTGTAGCAAGTTGTTAAAGTTGTAAAGTTATTGAATTAAAGAAGTGTTAACCTGGTCAAAAACTATAAAAAGCAATTGTTATCTAGTACATTCAAATGGCTTATTACACATTTTTTGTGATGTGGTTGGGTAAGAGAAGTCAGTCTCCTGGCAGAATGCACTGCAGAATTTTATAACCACCTGCAAATGATTCTTTTTACCAAGCAAGAATGCATGATAAAAATGACCATAAACTTCACCAACATACAATGCATTCACTAGTTTTCAATTCCTTCTGATTTTCAGCATACTCATGTTATATTTTTTAATGAAATAAAGCCCTAAGAGTCAAAATTTTCTATTCAAAAACTAATTCTCATGAAACAATTAGTGCATTAGCTTTTGTGTTAAAATTTTTTCTAAGCAGTTATATATATATATATTTAATGAACAGGAATCTCAGATATGATTAGTTGAACATCTGGATCTGAAATGCTGAGACTTTGCAAAGCTTGAGGTAAGTAAAGACATACTTGTAACTGAATTTTATTAAATTATGAATGCAACTTTCAAAATGCTAATCTTAGAATTCTATGTCTTGAATTAAGTCTTTATTCATTTCAATTTTATATGGTGATTCCATAGTCAAATAGGAGTCTGGGAGAGGTCATCCTTTGTGAAAGAACTGCACAATGGTCATGGTATTAATAGGATGGGACATGTAGATGACATTTCAAAATAAAAATGCTCCCAATACATAAACATGGGACACAACTCTTTTCACCTTCCAATTTTTAAAAAACATTCTGTCCTCTGACTCTACACTTCCTTAGCCCAGCCAGTTTATAATTCCATTATACACATATGAGTTAACTTTTAGGTCTGTCAGTGTCTTGACTATAGGCAGGTGTGGGATGAAATCAAAAGCTTTTGCAAGAGCCAAATATTGAAATCCCACTGTGAATGTTTCATCTACACATTAATATAAATACTCATTAGAATAATGATGTAAGATGAATCAACTATAAATCCCTGTTAAAAAAGATCAAGATTAAGGTTGGGATAGTAAATAAAATCTTTTAAGAACATTAACCTGCACTGTTGCCCTTAGCAACAGGGAGAGTTACTGCCTCCTGCCATGTCTAAGGGACACAGCAGGCCTCTAATGATTTCTGAAACAGATATGTTAGATGGGAAACTGCTTTTAAAGATATTGAGAAAATGCCCATTTCACCCATGTGACCCCACTGTCGAATTAGGTCTTATTTTATTCAGTGCTATGGAAACTATTTCTACAGTAATCACTGGACATACAATAGTATGTGCCTTGGTCTGCACAGTAGTACCAGTGTTCAATAACATCTTCAGAGAAGAAACTGTGCCTTAACATTTCATCAACATTTGTCATGCAGAGCCAATAATCTGCACCATACATTTACAGGTTTTAACACATTTTAAAGAATAGCTTTTTATTATCATCTTTGAAATTATTTGATACAAGAAAAGTCCAGTTGTTACACAGATGTATTTTTCAAGCAATAGAAATATTATTTGTATTACATGTTCAAGCCATTCTGAATGATCCAATTCTCTGTAACCCAAACGATATTCAGTTTTTATATATACCAGGTGGAACTACTTATTAATTAAGTACAATCAATGCTCAGCTCATCATCAAAAATAACTCTGTCCTTGATGCTTAAAGAAGAGTTTACCAATGAATCCCTGGAAAGTTTAAATTACGAGTTGGGAGACAAACTCCGTCCCTGAACCATTTATGTAATTTCCTAACAAAATATTTACAATCATCACTAGCTAACAGAATCAGTTAGTAAAACCAAAAAATGAGAGAAGTCTGAGGGTAGATTCTGAGGGTAGATCCTTGGTTGAGTGGTTGCCAGCGAGCATTTCCCTTTGATGGCCTGAGTTTTGTAGGACAGCATTGTTATCTAATGGTATTTAATATGGAAACACCAAGGTTGCTTAGTGATGTAGTAAAAGCATTTTCTTCACAGTTCAAAATGATTTTAATGAGTTTAAAACTATTATTCAAACAATATTTCCTGGAGTGAGATGTGAATGAATGCATCTTAAATGTTGAAGGCAGAATGATTGCTGGAATGCCCATACAAGTAAGGCCATTAGATCTATTAATATCATGATGGCTGCTAAATTGGGACTATTTTATTTCAAATTACAGGTCGCACCCCTACAATAAGAAAGGCAGAACAGCCAAATCCAAGAACAGGCAATATGATCTTTTTACCATCTAGAGAAAAGTAATACCCTACTCAGAAATAAAGTCTTTCATAGACTTTATAATAACTAAAGGATTTTGTATTCAAAGAAAGTTGTAGGGCAAGTTTAAGTATTTATATATCTTATTTACTTAAATTAATTCAGTTTGATATCTTTGCTTTTAAGAATATACTAAATTTGCTGTTTAGTATAATTTACCGATGAAGTAATATGATGCATTTTGAAATTTCTGACATAAAAGTATATTGCTGTGTAACGTGAATTAACCATCTCAGCAAATGATGGAATTCTTTACATTTGCTACTTGGTTATATTAACCAGTGACATAGCCAAATCACTTTTGATTGCAGGAAGGATAATTGAAATGAAAAATAAGAAAGACTTTAGTCCCTAAGGAGTTGACTAGACTGGTATGTTGATGCCTAATGGCATTTTCTATAGGCATACTTTTTAATGAGTTTTTAGAACAAAGGCTAGCTGTTAAAATGTTTAGTGGTTGTAAACACCATTATAGATTCATAGGTTCATAGGATGATACTAGGCTATTGGCCCAGAGGCCCTTATAAGCCTAGCCAAGAATTTCACCCATGTTCCAACAAAGCCAGCATCTGTTTCACCTGTCCAGCAGGGACACTGGTGGGATCCCAGGGCTGTATTTTCTGTTTCCCATCCAGTCATCCAGGTTCCTCTTAAAGAGGGCTAGGGAGGTACTCTGCTTGATGTAGACATGAAGTCTATTCCACAGATGGGGGAGTCTTTTGGACACAAATCTATCCCACCAACAAGTTCTATTAATGCTACAGACCAGATTGAGGCCTTGCATGTGGGTTGCATGAGTGGAGTTTGACTTACAGATATGCAGTAACTCCATCAAGGCTGGGTATGAGATGGCCTTGTATGCCAGACACACGTCACCTCTGATCAGTCTCTATGAGAGTCAGTAGAGGGACAGGGCTTTTAGCCTATCTGTGTAGGATAGGCATTTGAGACTGTGGATTTCCCTGGTCAGGAACCTCTGGGGTCTCTACAGCTGCTTCATGTGCTTGGCAAGGTACATGCCGAAGGGGTCATTGTACTCGATAATGGGTCTGATAAGGGAGGAGTACAGGGATGTTATGACCTCCTTGTCCCCGGATGAAATATCCTTATTTATGAAGAGGGCCATGTAGAAAGCCTTCCGTACAACAGAGGCAATGTGGTGGTCAAAGGTTGCTATCAGCCTGGGTGCTCAAGTCCCTCATAACTGACTGCATGCTTAGTACATTGTTATTAATGTGATAATTAGGGTCTATGTCATAAAACCAAAAATGCAAACTTTTGAACGCTCACATGAGTGAATAATCTACTCTGAAATTGCACTACAGTGAGGAAAGGGCAAATATTCCAATCTTCACAAATACCACTTTAGAGTTTATGATTATTCGCTCATGTGAGAGTTAGACAGTTTGCATTTTCGTCTTTCTAAAGTAGACCCGATAATTACTGGGGGCACCATTTTCCCCAAAGGAGATAATGATGCATTTCTTGGCATTTAGTTTAAGGCCATGCTTCTGGCACCAGTCATTAGTTTGGGTAAGGTCCTCTTGGAGTATGCTCAGATCACTAGAGGAATTTAAGACAGCACCAAGCTTGCAGTCATCTGCAGACTTGGTCAGCCGCAGACCACTGGTTTTGGCTTGCACCTCAGAAAAGTATATCTCAAAGAGTAGAGGCCCCAAGGTCAGTCTTTGGGGTACACCACTCATTACGGGTCTACTACTAGAGGTGGCTTTCCCTATTTTGATTGAGTGGGTTCTATCACTGAGCCAGTTAGATACACATCTGGTAACATACGGGTTGATGCCTAGCTGGAAGTGTTTATCTATTATGTCTGAATAAAGAATAGTGTCGAAAGCTTTGGCTAGGTCTTGGTAGGCAGTGTGCACTGTATTCCCTTAATCCATGGCTTTGGTGACTGTTTCAAAGACGTCAGCCAAGTTTAACAGGCATGATCTCCCTTTGACAAAACCAAACTGTGTAAGGTCAAGCTTTTAGAGATTGCCAATGTCCTTGTTTATAAGATCCATGATAATGCATTCCGTGGTCTTGCAGATCAAGCTTGTGAGGTTGATGGACCCACAAAGCAGAAATGCAAGCAACCTCCATCTCCCAAAACAACCCAAATGACAAATTGCCCACAGACTCAGTGTGCCACTCAACCACAGCCAATAAGGCAAAACAACGTACCCAACACACTAGTCATAGGTGACTCTATAGTCAGGCACACTGATGTCCCACTCACCAGGCTAAACAAGGAGAAGGTTACTGACAGCTGCCTGTCAGGTGACAGGATCCACCATATAACCCACACACTCAAGTCACTCCACGACAAGTACAAATATGACTCTGTCATGGTCCATGTTGGTGTGAATGACCTGAGATGTACCTCTCTGGACTACATGAAAAGAGACATGGAAGAGCTCTCCGATCTTGTAGCCCAGGCAGGTATGACCCTAGCCCTGAGTAGCATTCTGCCATCATCCAGAATGATACCGCAGTACAAGGACAAAATAATTGACTTCAACAATTGGCTAAGCTTCTGGTGTCATTCTAAGGGGATCCAGTATCTGTCTGCTTGAGATGACATGGTCAGCAGACCATGATGCTTTTCCAGAGATGGCCTGCACCTGTCACCCCTGGGATTCCAGATACTGGCTAAGGCTTTTGCCGCCCCTATAGTGCCTTTTTTAGGCAAGGTTCAGATGACAAATTCACCATTGTAACAGGAACAGGCAAGCAAAAACTGAGGGTAATGCTACTCAATGCTAGAAGTCTAAATCTCAAAATGCACTCACTCGAGGCACTCCTTAAAATTGAGAACATCGATATCTGTGCAGTGACTGAGACCTGGTTCAAGGCTCCAGAGAGCACCCCTGCACTACCAGGCTATAACTCATACCACACTTTTCGGCCATGTAACCTGGACCGAAACACCAAAGGAGGAGGTGTGTCCATATTCATTAAGGATAGCCACATCTCCAGGCTAGTTGCTCAGCATAATGCAGCCGAGGTTATCCAAGTGCAACTAACTCTTGGCAAAACTGCAATCCAAATTGTAGCTTGCTACAGATCCCCCACCATGCACCAGGATTTCCACTCCTCTTTTCTTGATGTACTGGAAAATATTAGAGTTCAACCAAACACCCTAATAATGGGCGACTTCAACTACCCTACCATTAACTGGGAAAACTACTCATGTACCAACTCCTTAGCTCAACGCTTTCTGGAATTTATAAACTTCAATGCCCTGGATCAACTTATCCCCACCCCCTCCAGGGGCAACAATATCCTAGACCTAGTCATTACCAACATGTTTGACTGGTGTTCCACACCTGAAGTCAACTCCTCATTGGTCCGATCTGACCATAAGCTAATCACCCTTGATATCCACATCCTGCCCCCACCCCCTATTAAGGAAACCACGTTAAAAGATTTCTCCAAAGCCAACTTCATGGTTCTTAAGAGAGAAGTGATGAACTTCATGACACCCATGCAGATGGACAATACAGTTACAACTGCTGAATCCTACACAAATGCACTCTATAAGCACTTACACAAGTGCATGGATTGTGCTATCCCGAACAGAACCAAGATGCTATCCTCCAAAAAAAGGAAGCCGATCTGGTGGTCCCCTGCCATAAACAAACTGTACAACAGAAGGAAGAAACTGTTGCAAAAGAGACTAAAATCCCATGAGTGGAGGAGCTCCCTGATCAGCCTCAGTAAGAAGCTGAGATCCTTTATAAGATCCTCCAAAGCTAGCAATGAAAACAAAATCACCACTAATTCTAAGGACAACCACAAAGCATTCTATAGCTATGTCAAGAATTTCAATGGCAACACCCAGATCTGCTCTGAGTTACAGCACAACGGCATGAAAATTACAGAACCGACTGATATTGCCAACATCCTGGCAGATAGGTTCAGTGCTAATTTTACCCCCCCCCCCCAAAGGGCCCATATCTATACAGGAAGAATGCAGAGTCCCTGTAATCACAACCACGCAGGTAAAAGCTGCACTCTCTAAAGCCAAAAACACAGCATCCATGGTACTGGACAACATCCTAGGCTGCGTTTTACATGAATTTAAAAACGAACTGGCTCCCAACCTAAACACCATGTTCAATAATAGCCTTTCATCAGGCTTTGTGCCCACTGAATGGCCACAGCAACAGTTATCCCACTCCACAAAGTAGGAGCCACCACTGATCCTGGGAACTATCACCCTATTAGCCTGATGAGCCTGGTCTCCAAGGCCATGAAACATATCATCATGGAACTCATAAACAATGATGTTGTAACCTCCAAACTCTGGATCCCACCCAGTTCGGATTTATGAAAGGTAGATCATGCCTCCTGAACCCAATCAACTTCTTTGAGGCAGTCACCAAAGCCGTAAATGAGGGTAAGATGGTTCACACATCCTATCTTGACCTTGCCAAGGCTTTTGACACCATTCCCCATTCTGGAATTATAGCTAAACTCACTAAACTAGGTATAAATCCCTATGTCACAAGATGGGTTGACAACTGGCCCACTGACAGAACCCACACTGTAAAAGTTGCAGACTCCAAATCTGACCTCAAACCAGTGACAAGTGGAGTACCACAGGGTTCAGTCCTGGGACCTCTCCTGTTTGGTATCTACTTCTCTGAAGTACAGGCTAACACAGAAGGCCTCTGGCTAATGAAGTTCACAGATGACTGCAAACTAGGAGTCATAGTCAAGTCCCCAAATGATGTGGGCATCCTACAGAAGGGCCTTGCTGAGACAGATACCTGGTGTCAGAGCCATGGCCTCAAGCTCAATGCCAAAAAGTGCAGTGTCATTCCCTTTGGTAAAAACTCTGTACCCATGAGCTACCACATAGGCAGCAATCTACTTAACACCGAATGTGTGATAAGAGACCTTGGGACCCAGGAGGACAGTAGTCTTTGATAGTCACATCACCACAGTAGTCAGGAAGTTCTTCTATGTGGCACACCTCATCATAAAAGGGTTCTCATCCAGGAAAAAGAGGTCATTGTTCCCCCTCTACTCAACACTCATTAGACCCATTATAGAGTACAACGCTCTTTTTGGAATGTACCTCATAAGACATCTGCAGCAGCTGGAAAGGCCACAGAAGTACCTCACACAGAGGATTGCTGGCCTCAAACAAATGCCCTACACTGACCGTCTCAAAAAACTCAAGCTTTACTCCATAGCATATCGCCTACTCTGAGGTGATCTCTGCCTAAAATATAAAGCTATGTCAAACCCAGAGCTGTTGGACATCCTACACCTAAAAAAATCCCAATCCCTTCAAGATACACACTTTAGGGACCTAAACCTTGTCACCACAATAAACAGGACATGCTGGAGGGATAGATTCCTGTCCAAGAGACTTCCCATACTCTGGAACAGGCTACCCATCTATGTCAAGCAAAGTTCTTCATAAGCACTCTTCAAGAAAAATCTTGATGAGTGGATGGGAAATAGGAAATATACCCCGGGCATCACTTTTGTGTCTCTGCTCAACAGTGGCACAGGAAAATAACTTTCTTGGGTGGCATAAGCCAGGGAACCTTGTTGGCTAGGCTTACATAGGCCCTTGGGCCCATAGCCTAGTACCTACCTATGAACATATAATTCCTGGGTCAGTGAACAATCCACCTTTGTGTAGAGGGATGACAGTGGCTGTCCTCCATTCGACTGGGATGAAGCCAGTGCTCAGGCTTTCGTTGAATAGGGTGCCTGTTGGAGCTGAAAACTCATGCCTGAGTTCATATAGGATGCAATCAATAAAACATGCACCATCAGTTAGAAACGTATTTATATATATATATATATATATATATATATATATATATATATATATATACTTTAACACAAATAGACACATGGCACAGCTAACCAATACACAATAAGATTAATTAATTGCATAAATTATATAGATTCAAATAAGAATCTTAAAAAGGCATACCCTATTATCAATGTATTCTAAAACATATTTTAAATACAAGTCTAAATATTGCTTCTGTTTATTAACTAAAATGGGCTTTATTGTAACCATATTATTTAGCCCAGGATTCTTATCAGCCTCCAGTCTAATAATCCATTTGTACTCAGCCACATCCAATTTATTTACTATATCCCCACCTTTAATGTTCTTATGAATTATTTCAAGTACTTTAAAATTAAAAAAATAATTAAAACAAATTAAACTTGCATTTCACAAATATTTTCAAAACAGCTACATCCATTACATGGAACAGTTCCATATGTACTTACTACTGAAATATTTACATTATTATAAAAATCTTTATAGCACAGGCGTCTTTTTAAATTTAAACTGTTCTGTTGATGTAGCTGTTGTGAAAATATTTGTGAAATGCAATTTTTTGAGCACTGTTGGACTAATATTAAATATGAAATTAAGTGTCAGGCAAATTGTAATACTGTCTTTATAGTCTTCTTGGGAACATGTGAAAATGCGGATGCTTGTACTTTGGGAAATGGTCTAGATGGTTAAAAGACTGGGTTATAGAACATAAATCTGAAATAAAAAGAATAGAAACTAACACACTAGCTAAGCATATTATGGATAATGATGATATGCATGTCTTTAAATTTAAAGTACTTGAAATAATTTATAAGAACATTAGAGGTGGGAATATGGTAAATAGATTGGATGTGGCTGAGTAGAAATGCAGTATTAGGCTGGAGGCTGATAAGAATCCAGGGCTAAATAATATGGCTACAATAAAGCCCATTTTAGTTAATAAACAAGAAGCAATATAAATAAATGTTGCAATATTTAAACTTGTATTTAAAATATGTTTTAGAATACATTTATAATAGGGTTTACCTTTTTAAGATTCTTATTTGAATCTATATAATTTATGTAATTAATTAATCTTATTGTGTATTGGTTGGCTGTGTCATATGTTTATTTGTCTTAAAGTATATATACTATGTGGTTTTAAATGTTAGTTAAACACTGATGAAGGGATACTTTCCTGAAAACTTTGTTGGTTTTTGAATAAAATCAAGTGTTTCTATCTGTTGGTGCATGTTTTATTGATTGTCTGCTTGCTACAACCAACATAGTTCACTCTAGTCAGTTCATGCATTGATTGTGTCTTCATATAGGATACAGCCAGGGATGTCATCTGGTCCCATGGAGACTGTACTTTTTGCCTTTGTGAGGGCATTGAAGACCTGATCCATGGTGATGAGGCACGGGGGACAGGTACTGGGATGTCCTGGTTTACTGATGGGTTTACTGATTTACTGGTTTACTGATGGGGGGACGGGGGGGTGAAGTTTTCAATGAACCTGTCTGCCAGCAGGTTGGCTATATCTATGGCGTTTGTGCATGTGGTGTTATTGACCACAGGTTTGAAGCAGATTTGGGTGTTACCTTTGAGAGTGCAGATGTATGTGAGAAAGGCCTTGTGATTATCCTTAGTGGATGTGGCCAATTTATACTCGAAGTTACCCTTAAAGGATTTCACTAGTGACCTTATTTGCTTGTTCAGATGAAGGAGAGATTGCTTCCAACTTGGCACCTGCACCTTCTTAGTCCTGAAAAACAATTTTTTTTCCTTTTATTATAGAGTTTGTTCGTTCTGCTGCTGTTCACCAGACAGATTTACTCTTCCTTGAGGAAAATGATTTGGTCCTGTCAAGTATTGCTGAGTTCATACATGAGTCCATATATGTAAGTGCTCATATAGTTTTTTGGACTAGGCTTAACATTAATTCTAGTTCCAACTGAAGGGATGGTGGCTGTGAAGCTGCTTATAGTTGCTCTGAAGAGATTGTAATTAGCTTTGAAAACGTTTTTTTGTTTGACCCTGACAAGGGGGAGGGGTTCAGGGGATATGGTGACTTCAGAAGTGGTCACTTTATGGTCGGATCTTACCAAGCAGGATGACACTGTAGGGGTGCTACAGTGGCTACTCATGTTGATTAGGTCCAGGTCCAAGATATTTATACCTTTCATAGGGGTGTCAACCAGCTGATCCAATCCATTGGCATTGACAAAGTCGAGGAATCTCTGGGCATTCATGTTTGTACTAGAATACATCTTCCACTCTATGGTTGGGTAGTTAAAGTCACCCAGCATCAGGGTAGAGGGTTGAATATTGATGGATTCAAGTAAGTCCAGATAGGTGGAGTGATTGTCCTGAATCATGGTTGGGGGTCTGTAGCTAGCTATGATTTGAATAGGTGTTTTGTCAACAGTTAACTGCGCTTGGAATGTGTCCTGTGCTTCATATCGTTTGGCCAGCTGGGAGGTGTGTATGTCTTTGATAAATATTGAAATACCACTTTCTTTGGCTTTGTAGCTGTCCATTTGGGGTATGAAAGTATGGTAGTATGAGTAACCTGGTAAGGCTGGGGTGATCTCTGCAGCTTTGAACCAGGTTTCAGTGACTGCACAAATGTCAGTGTTTTGCAGGGCAAGAAATGCTTGCAATGAGTGCAGTTTCATGATAAGACTCCTTGTGTTTAGCAGCATGACCTTTATATTTCATTCAGAAGAATTTTTCATGTTGGTAATTTTGTGCTCATGACTTTGCTTAAAAAAGGCAGTATCAGGAGGCAAGAGCCTTTGCCAGAAACCTGAAGCCCAGGGGAGACAGATGAAGGCCATCTCTTGCAAAACATCTTGGTCTGTCAATCATGTCCTCCCAGGCTGTCAGGAATTGAATCCCCTTGGAATGACACCTTGGAGTTACTGTAGCCAGAAGGCTTTGGTGCCAAAATATTAACCGAATTTGTGTGTGGTTATTTGACTGCATTCCCACTAAGGCAAGGTTTACTTGCTTTTGAGTTGCAGTGGTTGCTAGTTAAAGCAGCTTGAGCTCATTCGCCCAGGTAGCCACATACATAATAGCACTTCTATGCACAATGATAGGACCAAAGTCATATGTTGTCATCTGGTGACTTTCTGCGTAATTATAAGCAGGTGTTTTTTAATAGCTTATTAGCAGCTATCAGAAATGAACCACTGAACCCAGTGAGAGAGATAGGATTTTACTATATAAACTGAGGAGAGTTAATTGTGATAAATGAAATACTAGCTGTAGAAAACAGGAGACTGAGCCTGGAATAGTGTGTTCACATTTGTTAAAGCTAAGTTTTAATCTTTTCTTTACAAATGCAGGTCTAATTGGACATAAACAGATGGTTAATTCATGTTGGACATAAAATGCAATTCTGCTACATCTAGCGTGAACTTAAATTGGTTTCACACAAGTAATTCATAGCCCCACGCATCATAGCAAGACATCAAGTTCCTTATTAGACTGGATCCTAGTATCAGACCCTAGCAAATACACCACCTCAGGTGCAATGTCTGATTGTCTCAGTGATCATTTCCCAGTCTATACAACCAGACATCTCACACATCCACTTAATCAGCATGTTTATAAAGCAACATGCAACCTTTCCTTCAAAGGTTCATAGGTTCATAGGAGGTTACTAGACTAGCAGCCCTAGAGCCCTTACAAGCCTAGTCATGTTAATCCTGAGTTGCCTTAATTGTCCTTGGTTAGATGGATGTAATTTGCAGAGAGAGAGTCTGTGATAAACAGTGACTACTCCTGTCCATGAAGGACATGGGTGCCACCCCAAGGGCGAATTTGCTGTCTCCCATCCATTTGTCAAGGCTGAGCTTGAATAGTGTCAGTGAGGAGCTCTGCATCATGTGAATTGAAAGTTTACTCCACAGTAGTGGCAAACACTAGAAGATATATCTGTCTCTCCAGCATGTGCTGTTAATGTCACAAGCTAGATTAAGATCCCCAGGGTGAGTGACTCTTGTGCAATTTGACTTGCAGATGTGCAGAATTTCCATCAGGGAAGGGTCAGAGACTGTCGTGTAGGCCAGGGACAAGTTGCCTCTCAGTAGCCTATATGATGCAGAGTACAGTGACAGGACTTTCAGTCTGTCCACTTAAGTCATGGTTTGAAGGCCCTGTATTTTCTTGGTGAGAAATCTTTGTGGTTTCTCTAGCTGTTGCAGGTGTCTGGTGAGGTACATGCAGAAGAGAGTATTGCACTTTATTAATGGTCTGATGAGGGTCTAGTTCAGTGCAGTTATAACATCCTTAGACCTGGATGGGATGCCCTAACTTATGAGATGCCCAATGAAGGAGGCTTTCCTTACCACTGTGGAAACTTGGTAGTTGAAGTCCTGACTGCTATCTACCTGTGCTCGCAAATCTCGCACCACTTGCCATCTACCTGTATTCTCAGATCTTGCTCCTCTGGTTTGAACTTGGGAGCAGGGGTTGCTGTCAATATTGTAATAAGCAGGGAATTCTGCTTTGCCAAAGGGGATTAAAATGCACTATTTTGCATTAGTTTTAGACCATGGCTTTGGCACCAGTCATTTGTGTTAGCCCTTCCTGTAATAAGTTAACAAATTTGGGCGACTTAATGGTTGCACCTAATTTGCAATCATCGGTGAACTTGGTAAGTCAGAGACCATCTACTTTAGCCTGGACTTTGGAGAAGTAGATTTCAAACATTAAAGGGCCCAGCACAGACCCTTGTGGTACACCACTGGTGACAGGTCTACTGGTAGAGGTGGAGTCACCAACCTTGACAGTATGTGTTCTGTTGGTGAGCTAATCGGCTACCCATCTAGTGATGTAAGGGTTAATCCCCAGATGGGAGAGTTTCTCAATGATACCTCAGTGGGGGATTGAATTAAAGCCTTGGCTAGGTCAGTACATACCGTCTTACCTTAATCTAAGGCATTGGTGACTTTCTTGAAGAAGTCTGCTATGTTTAATAAGCAAGATCTACCCTTAACAAAGCCAGACTGTGTTGGATCTAGAGTCTGAAGATACCCTATATCCTTGTTGATAAGGTCCATGAGGCCTTGAACATGAGGCTGGTTAGACTTATGGGTCTATAGTTCCCAGGGTTGGTTGATAGCCACCCCCTTGTGTAAGAGTATTACTTTTGCTGTCTTCAACTCTACTGGAACAAAGCCAGTTCTCAGGATATGGTTAAAGAAAACACCAAGTGGGTCCACTAGGTCCACTTTTAACTTGCTTAATAAGCAACTTGGGATGTTATGTGGTTCCATTGAGGCAGTATTTTTGTCCTTGGAGAATGCATATATGACCTGATCTCTAGACATACTAGGCAGATGACTGGTGTGAGGTATGCTTTGGACTATGGCTGGTGAGGACAGGGGGAAGAAGTTTGCACAAGATCTGTTAGCTAGCAGGTTGGCAATTTCCTCCAGTATGGTATGAGTGGTACCATCTACTACAAGTTTGGTACATAGCTGGGCATTCCCTTTTAGATTTTAGACATAGCTAAAGACTGCTTTTTGATTATCCTTAGCTAGTGTTACTATTTTAGTTTTGAAATTAGCTTTAGAGGACTTTATAAGATTTTCGATTTGCTTGTTCAAGATGTGGAGGGAATTCTTCCTCTGCTGAGTTTGTTCTCTCTTGTTCTTAGACATCAGTTTCTTCCTTTTGTTATAAAACCTGTTGATACTTAAGGTCCAGCAGGGTGGCTGTTTATTTGGGAGGACCTGGTTTTAAACTGGTCAGGTACAGCTGAGTCTATACAGTTGCTTAAGTGTTTATACAGGGCATTTGTGTACACCTTTGCATGATAGTCATTGTCATTTGTGACTGTAGGGGGCAGGCATAAAAATTTTATACCATAGCTTAGTAGGCTGTGGTTTGCTGTAGAAAGTTTTTTTTTTGTTTGTTTTTTTGCTCCTATGGTCCAACCATACCAGGGAGGGCATCACACAGGGGGGAGTGCAGTGACCCCCTGTATTAGTGAGTACTATCCCTCAGACATTTTATCCCCTTCTCGAGGTGCAGGCGATCTGTTCCAGAACATTGTATTGACAAAGTCCAGGAATGTCTGGGCGAGCATGTCCATGCTCAGGTATGTCACCCAGTCAATGGAAGGATAGTCAAAATCTTCCATTGCTAAGATGTTGGGCTGTATGATGAGTGATTCCAGTAAGTCCAGGTAGGTGGTGTACTTTCCTTGGTTCATGGTGGGTTAGCTATAGCTAGCAATGATGTGTTAGGGTATTTTGCCTTTAGCTAATTGGACATAGAGTAGTTTGAGGGAGTCATTTTTTTTACCATTCTCAAGGTGTACTTGGCTTTAATGAAGATAGATACACCTCGTCCTTGGTTCTTTCTTGCTCATTTTGAGGCCTGAATGTGTGGAAGGCATTGTAGCCTTGCATGGTCGGGATGCTGTCTGTGGCTTTGAACCATGTCTCAGTGACTGCACAGACATCAATATCTTCCAAGTTGAGGAGTGCTTCCAGGCCTAAAAAAGGCACTATGGGGATGCAAGCATGTTTGTCAGTATCTGAAAGCCTAGAGGAGACAGATGCAGACCATCTCTGGCAAAGCAGCATGGCCTGTCGACCATGTCTTCCCAGGCTGACAGATACTAGATCACCCTGGACTGAGACCACAAGCTATGGCAATTGTTATAATTGATCCTTTTTTGCTTATATTGTGGCATCATCCTGGATGAAGGTAGAATGCTGTTTAGGGCTAGGGACACACCTGCCTGGGACACATAATCTGAGAGTTCAGTCATGTCTCTCTTCAAATAGTCTAGAGAGGAACATCTCAAGCCATTCACCCCAACATGGGCTATGACAGAGTCATAACTGTACTTGTTATTGAGTGACTTGAGAGAATGTGTGATTTGATGGATCCTGGCTTCTGACAGGCAGCTGACCGTGACCTTTTCCTTGTTCAGCCTGGTGACAGGGACGTTTGTGTTTCTCACTATGGAGTTGCCTATAATCATGACATTAGGTTTTAAGATGTTATGCTTTAGGGGCTTATTTGCCAAGACACTGGTGTACGTGTTGTTATGTACAGTGGTTTGTACTTGCATAACAGTGTGTGCAAGTAGTTTACGTTTGGGAGGTCTCTGATTTTTTGTTAGGCTTCTAGTGAGTACCTCCATGTATGTGGGGTTATATGTTGTGACCTCATTTTGTGTGAGAGATGAAGTGTGTATGCTGACAACCTGTTTGATATCTGGTTTGTTGTTAAGTGAGAGAACTGATTCCAGTTTCATAGTATAATTACATCTCTCAAATAGCATATTTGTTTGTTTAAGGAGTAAGTGGTTGTCAGTATACCTGAGACAATTACAACATTGCCTCAGGATGCCCATGTCAATCGGGCTGGCAGGTGAAATGATGGGAGACTGCCTGCCCATTATAGTAGGTTTTCAACATATTTACTATTACGGAAGTGAGTTGGCTTGTTTGATCAGTTTTTGCACTAGGGCTAACAAAGATGCTTCTTCTGTTGAAGGCTATGGATGATGTACGGCAATTCCACTCAGTGTATAACTGAGTTACCCGCAGTGTAGCAGGGAAGCTTGGGAGGGTTCCACTGACAGATGTCTAGGGAAAAATTGAGTTTCAAGGTATTTGATTCTATATAGGGCACCACTAACCCTTGTTGCACGGTGAGCTGCAACGACCAAATGCGAGGCTTAAATACAGATGCAATTAAAGCACTTTTAAGCTAACTTACCAATAGGAAAGCACACAATGAGCCTTCCTCCAGCAATCCCCAGCTTAGACAAATCTGGACCCACACTCTTCTGCCACAAGGGAGCACGGGAGCCCTTCCTAATGTGAGATGACTGGTTTAGCACTCAAGAGTGTCAATAACAGCCTAGATTCAGTAGGTCTGATTCTCCCTATGCGATCTAGGTATCAGACAGTGTAAATCAAGTCCAGAGAATGAAGCAGTCACAAACAGCAAAAAAAAAAAAAAAACCAGAATGATGCAGCAGTTTGATAAAAATATAGTTTAAAAGTGCAGAATAATCATAAAATATAGTTATTTCCTTGTTTTTTACATTGGATACCTTGGAGTAAAGCAGAAACACTCTAGACCTCTGGCAAAGGATGTCAAACGTAGAGCAGCTGCGGTTAATTGAGTGCAAATCTGTGCAAATGAGAGCCTTAAATACAGGCAAAATTAAACACTTTTCGGCTAATCTACCAATCGGAAAGTACACAATGAACCTTACTCCAGCAAGCCCCAGCTCAGACAAGGCTGGATCTATATTCTTCTGCCACAAGGGTGCAGGGATGCTTTTCTTAATGGAAGATGGATGGTTTAATGCTCAAGTGTGTCAATACCACACTACATTCAGCAGGTCTGAATCTAGTATATGCTATATATGTACCAGAACTGTGCAAATCAAGTGCAGAGAAGTGAAAAAAACGAATATTTAGAGCCATTTTGTGTGTTTTCCAGATGGACCAGGAAAACACCTACTGCCACTAGATGAATAATCCCAGTCCTCCTAATGCAAAAGCATAATAAAGGAGTGTCTGGAGTGAAATGCTTTCACAAACAATCTTAAAAGGTGTGAAATGCTACTGCAGACAAACTTAAAGATATGAATGCAGTTGTGTACTTTAAAAAGTGTATAAAAGTGTGATTATTCAATAAAAGTACTTTCTTTTGAATAAATGTGCCTAGAGACATTAAACTGTACAGCATTTACAAAGGCACTAAAAAACAATATAAGCTGATTAATAAGCCCTCCAGCCAATAAAACTGCATTCAGAAATTTCAAGTGTTTCCCCAACCTAAAAAGACCAGGCTACCTCCTAGTGCACTAGATGGAAAATCCACTGACCTCATTTGATGTACAAACAAGAGTTTGCTACAGTGTAAAAATATACTACTTTATCTAACAGCTGAATAGATAATGAAGTCAGATCAAGTAGAACAGAAAATGGGAGGCAAAATGCACTTGTTCAATATAAGCACAAGCAAAGGCAAATAAATAATTCAGGATATCAACAGCAGTGTAGAAAGAGAGGAGCTTATTAAGCTCAATTTACAAAAGGGATGGGCATCTTAAAATCACCAGATTTAAAAAGAAGATCAACAAGGGGAGGGTGGGTAGGAAAACACAGCAGGGAATCACAAGAAGTGCTTTCCAGCTTTAAAACAGACATTGTAATTACTAATCTATCATCTGTTACCTGGAACTTCTTTACAAATCCACTCCGAGATGCTGTAAATGAATTCACTACATGTGTCTTAATATTCTGAATAGCCTTGCAACTCCTAGAAGGAAAATACTAAATTCAAATAATGCAATTTGTCTCTCCAAAAAGAGGAGAATGATATCCAGGATAGAGAAAGCATGGAAATATTGGCAAAATATAAAATGCCGCAGTATCTTGAAAACTTCAAAATGCTTTGAAATCTTACTAAAAAGCAAATTAATGAAGAGAAAAAACTATACTACAGTAACTTTCAGAACAATTGCACACCCTAACAAATTCTGGAGAGCCATTAAAGAAATCTTGCATCCCAGCAATAAAGTCAACCCTAACCCCTTTCCAAATAACTCATCACTAAAAACCACAATACAATTCAGCTCTTATCATAGATAGTAAAGCATCTTTAACCAAGGATTTCCCAACATCTAATCCTAACCCTGACCATCTGCCACATATCATCACATCCACTTTCACCTTCAACACTGTGCTCACATCCTATATAAAACTACTCTTAAACTGAAAACATGCTCTAATTCCGCTGATGACCTTCCAAATGAATACCTGAAAATAACAGCCAATAGCATTGCCTAACCATGTGTCAATCATTATAAATAGATCAGTCCAGGAATCCCATGTTCCATCACTATGAAAAAAGGCACACATTATGCCTCTGCACAAAGAAAGAAATTCAACAGACATTGCGAAGTTTAGACCTACAGCATTCTTACCCCCCATCTAAAATACTTGAATAATGCATTCAAAACCAATTGCTAAACTATATCATGCAGGAAGAACTCCTGTCCCCCACACAGCATGGCTTCTTTCCTTCCCATAGTAATAACACTGCACTATTAACTTATATAGATGATATCATTAAAGTTAGAGATAACAGCAAACTAGTCTCCTTCTTATTTCTAGGATTGTTTGAAATCTTAGAGACGGGGTGTCCCAGCAAACTTCTATTCCAAATGTCCTCATTATGACTCCCTCAGCCCACACTTCAGTGGTTCTAAAGCTACCTATCCAATAGTTATCAGTCAGTAAAATGGCATTCCACCCTCTCTCCATATCTCTCAGTCACAAACGATGTACCACAGCACTCTATCCTTGATCCCGTCCTCTTTAACGTTCTCATCAACACCCTCTACACATCTGCACAACAGACCTCCTAATACTACGCAGATTACTCCTACCTCATTTACAAATTTAACAATGTGGCAGACCTCCAAAAAATTACCCAGGAAAACAGCAACTGAAACATGGGTTTATAATTCACAACTCATGATCAACCCAAAAAAAAAAAAATATTACTTTTTTCCTCAAATCCTTCCCCCATAAAAAAAACAAAAAATAAAGTCCTCTCTTTTGCTAATACAGCCATTGAAGTCACTTCTCATAGTAAATTATTAGGGATGATAGTAAGTGATCATCTTAAATTCGACCTGCGTATATAAAATTGCATAAGAAGTAATAAGTAGGGATGCTTTATACAGCTAACAATTTTCTCACTGATGCAACTAACGCAATACTTGCCACTACTTATTTCCTTTCAACCTTTCTTTATGGTATTCTAATCCTTCAGGCATCACAAAAATCAAAACTTGAACAATGCTTAAACAAAATTGCTAAACTGTGCAGCAAATCACCTTTTCAGAACCCACCAGTGTATAGCGCTAAAAAGCCTAAATTGGTTAGAATTACCCCACCAACTAACATACACACAGCTTCTTCTACATCTGGTTGTCTAGCACTAAGTAACATTCTACAGAACTATGTTCCTAGTCAGTCAAAATGAACCAATGACCAAAAACCCCTGTCTGTCCACAAACCCATCAAATCTGCTGGGTACTGTCCATAATCCTACTATGTTGCTAACACATGGAACTGCTTATCTCTAGCCATCAGGTCAATACCATCCCTCCCATCCTTCAAAACCATTCTGAAAAACTTTGCAGCCAAAAGCTGGCTCAATTCTTGCTCAACATCAAGATAAACTATATCCCTAAACGTGAAACAAAATATATTCATACTTTACATCTCCTTACTCTTCCTTTTTCAGTCAATTTCTCTAACCTAACTCTCTCTAAATATGCCACAAGCCTGCTTTTCTCTCATTTTGTATTGCAATTCCTGTTTGTATTATGCTAACTTACCTTGAATTTCTCTATAAACTGGCTAAAATTTCTCTAACTATTAAATCATTCTCATATAACTTATATCTAGTCTTAACCAATGTTTTCTTGTTATGTCTAATTTGGATTTAAACTGTATTTTTTTTTTATAATTTTTAAATACTGTAAAATTATTGTTCTTAAAATGTCTTGTAATACTCCGGAGCTTTTCTCCTAGGGCCTCTGCAAAAAATGGGCTCCTACTCAGTCAGACTTTCCCAGTAATCAAATATCAATAACTAAAATAATAAATAAATAAGTAATTGCTAACATCTGTGATTCTGCAGACATGATAACTTTTACAGCCTTTATGTTAAAATATATCCTTGTTTCCTTCTCAGCTTTTTCTCCCTTGTGGGGTGCTCTTGGGGATACACTGCATAATCTCCATCACTGCCAATCGTTGTTTCTTAAATGTCTATGGTGGTCAAACTATAACACGATACAACTTTTTTTTACTGTCCTGATATTAGATGTTTTTCAGCTTTTTTTTTTATTTTTCTGTGTTGCTATAATTGCTCATGTTTGCGCAGCCCAGAGCTCATTTGGCTTGAGCTGCTACATGCTTTGCTGTAAGGATACTGATTGTGACAATTTCTGCTGGGTTTGACTAAAATACAGACCCTACATGACCGTGAATATATCTGTTTTTTGTTATTGCTATCCACCAGTTGGTGTAAACATTGGCTTTTGGTGTCTTTGTTCATGTTGACTAATGTTGATGTGGCACTCCATACCTATGTAAAAATGGAAACGTGGGGTTAAAGGTGATGGTAATGATGACTAAATTTACTGAAATAGCCATGCACTGTCTTGGAGATTATTAGTAAACTAACTGAAATTTGCTACTGGTTCAATTCTAGTGAACATGGAGAAAGAACATAACCACTTCCAGGCCTCTGACTGCAGTAGAAAATTGAAGAGTGTTGTTTTGTTATTGGCCAATGTGATTATTTGCATTTTAACGTCTTCAGCTCTTTTTTGGTGTTTATATTGCCTGAATTTATAGGACATAGCTCATCCTACAGCTACATTTAAATATGCACAGTATAGATGCAAATATCTTGAGATATAATTTTTCCGTACAACACCTATGCTTCCCAAGTCACTACTGATTAGTGTGATTAGCAATATCTGTATTACAGGCACTGGTCTGCAGTTGTCCAATGAGCTGTATTCTGCACAAGTGGTTTTCGTAGTTGCATCAAAGTCTAGCGCTACTCTGTTGCAGCAAAATTAGCTTGTAGTTGCCCTATATTGCCCTCAACAGTTGGTAGTTGCTCTGCATAGTGTATATGCTAGAGTTACTATGCATAACAAGTTGTTTCCTTCTCTTTAAAGTCCAGTATCTATTTTGTTTAACTGAATATAATACTTTGTGTATTTGAATAAATTCTCCTAGTTACTGGACTAAAATAGAGGGTCAGCCTATGTATCTTCCTTTTGTTGCAGCCTTATAAGAGTGATGCTCACAGATTATGAGTGATGTAAGTATTTCACTAGCATGGAAGCCTTGCTATCACAAAATGACACAGACTGTGAGCAGTACACATAAACACAATATTTTATACCAACCCACACTAAAATGCCTTATGCTGATGCTGTAGAAGTGTCCTTACCGGCTAATGTGACTGGCCATTTCACCATAGAGTCCTTCAGGTCCTCCCCGTGCATTTGATCCTCCCTCCCACACATTGATGTGTGTTACAATCACCTGCTTGGTTATACCAGCCCATGGCCTTGCTTGGTTCTTAACATCTCAGTACAGAATTAGAGACAAAGGGATACATTTACAAGGACAAAGGACCCAAAACTGGGACATTTTTTAAATATTGTTACTACTGATTCAGAACATTTACAAAATAATACATGAATTATTATTCATTTTCTGAAGAGAAATATGGCTGTTGTTATACTGTGCATCATTATTTGCTGATTATATTCCACCATCTTATTCTCAAAGTATCATTGCTTTTAGAATGTAAGAACAAAATTATTAGGCAAAAAAATCAGCTGTCTATGAAAATCATAGACAGTTGACAGGCATAATCATTAGTAATTGCAGATTCAACATCAGCAAACTCTACCTGTCTGAAGCAAAGCAGCCAACTAGACCGCCATCTCTCTTCAAAATAGATTACCTGCACTAGTTGATCTCCCCTGAATAAGTGAGCTTCACTAGTCACATTAACCCAGTGGCAGACCTACATTTTTGGGGCCCTTTGCAACCAGCAACAATAGGGCAACATCCAACAAGGTCCACATTACTATTGCAGTGAATGATAACATACTGTACATGCAGTAAAAATAAAAAATAACAATAACAATAATATAAAGAATAATGTGGTAGTAATATACATGCAAACACACACATATAGGTATGCAGTAATATAGAAATGATTGATCAATAAAATATAAAATATACCCAAAGGCCAAAGCATTGACTAATACATAAAAAAGAATACAATTACAGCAATAAAGTTATTATTAGTTCATTTTGCTTTATTCCTCATCAAATATATATTTTATTTGAACAGTACTGTCCCAAAAAATGCCCCAAACCAGTCAGATTCTACAAAATAAATACTGAATAGAAAAAATGTTGTAGAAGTGAAACAATAGTTACATGAAAAGTAATTAGATGGCACTGTGGAGATGACTGAAGACACCATCAGGACAGATGACTCGGCTAAACTGTTGTAAAGGCATTACTCTCAACATGACCCATTCGGCCACCAAGCCAGTATCGAAACACTAAAGGTGGTGGAGTGTCCATATTCATCAAGGATATTCACACCTCCAGGCTAGTTGCCCAATGCAATGCATCTGAAATACTACAGGTGCAGCTAACACTTGGTAAGACTGCAATCCAAATTGTAGCTTGCAACAGATCCCCCACCATGCCCCAGGATTCTCACAACTCTTTTCTAAACATACTTGAAAATATTAAGATACAACCAAACACCCTAATACTGGGTGATTTCAACTATCCTGCCATTAACTATGAAAACTACTCGTGTACCAACACCTTTGCCCAATGGTTCTTGGAATTCATAAATTCCAATGCCCTGGATCAACTAATCCATAGTCCCACCAGGGGCTCCAATATCCTAGACCTGGTAATTACCAACATGGGAAATCGATGCTGCACACCTATGGTCACCCCCTCGTTGGTCAGGTCAGACCATAGGCTAATCACCCTTAACATCCACATCCCACCCCCACTCTCCAGTAAGGAAACCTCCAGAAGAAACTTCTCCAATGCCAACTTCATGCTACTCAAGTCAGAAGTGACAAACTTCATGACACCCATGCAGACAGGAAATGAAAGTTTGACTGCTGAGTCCTACACTAAGGCATTGTATGAACACATCCACTCATGCATGAATCGTGCCATCCAAAATAGAACCAAGATGCTCTCCTCCAAAAAAAGGAAGCCATTCTGGTGGTCCCCTGCCATAAACAAACTTTACAACAAAAGGAAGAAACTGTTGCAGAAAAGAGGAAAATCCCACGATGCAAAAAATTCCCTTACCAGCCTCAGTAAGAAGCTGAGATCCCTCGTAAAATCCTCCAAAGCTAGTTACGAAAATAAAATTGCCAAAGATTCCAAAGACATCATTCTATAACTATGTCAAGAATCTAAATGACAATGCTCAGATCTGCTCTGAGCTACAACAGAATGACATTAAATATACTGATCCCAAGGATATTGCCAATATCCTGGCAGATCAATTCAGTGCCAACTTCACCCACCTCTCACCCCCTAAACGGCCCATCTCAATACCGGAAGATTGCCAAATTCTGGTAATAATGGCCACACAGGTAAAAAACACACTCTCCAAAGCTAAGAATACAGCATCCATGGGACCAGATGACATCCCGGGCTGTGTACTACATGAACTACAAAATGAACTGGCACCTCACCTAAGTGTCATGTTTAATCATACCCTCACCTCAGGCTTCGTGGCCACTGAGTGGCACACAGCTACAGTTATCCCACTCCACAAGGGGGGATCCACCTTGGAACCCAGGAACTACCGACCCATCAGTCTGATGAGCCTGATCTACAAGGCCATAGAACATGTTATCATGGAACTTATAAACAAAGATATTGGCAACCTTCAAACACTGGACCCCACCCAGTTTGGGTTCATGAAGGGCTGATCTTGTCTCGTGAACCTGATTGACTTCTTCGAATCAGTCTCCAGAGCTGTGGATGAGGGTAAGGCATTCCTCACAGCCTATCTGGACCTCGCTAAGGCCTTTGACACCATCCCCCACTCTGGAATCATAGATAAACTTACTAAGCTGGGCATTAATCCCTACGTGACTCGATGGGTTGCCAACTGTCTTACTGACAGAATCCACACTGTAAAAGTAGCTGGCTCCAAATCCAGGTCCAGACAAATGACAAGTGGAGTACCTCAGGGTTCAGTCCTGGGACTGCTCTTGTTTGACATCTACTTCTCTGAAGTACAGGCCAACATGAAGGGACTCTGGCTAACAAAGTTCACTGATGACTGCAAACTGGGAGTCATTATTGAATCCCCAAATGATGTGGATACTCTACAAAAGGGCCTTACAGAAACAGATAGTTGGTGCCAGAGCCATGGGCTCAAGCTCATTGCCAAGAAATGTATAGTTATCCCCTTTGGGAAAAAACATGTACCCATTAATTACCACATAGGTGGCTGAACACTAAACACCAAAAGTGTGATAACAGAATTAGGGACACAGGTGGACAGTGATCTCACCTTCAATAACCACATCGCCGCAACAGTTAGGAAATCCTTCTATGTGGCACACCTCATCACTAAGGGCTTTTTATCCAGAAAAATGAGGTCATTGTCCCACTGTACTCATCCCTCATTAAACCCATACTAGAATACAATGCCCCATTTGGTATGTACCTCTCAAGACATCTGCAACAACTGGAAAGGCCACAGAAATACCTCTCTAAAAGAATCACAGGCCTAATGCAGATGCCCTATGCTGACCACCTTAATAAACTCCAGCTATACTCTGTTGCATATCGTCTACTCAGAAGCAATCTCTGCTTAACATACAAGGCCATGTCAAACCCAGATCTGTTGGACATGCTACACTTAAAGAAATCCCAATCCCTCAGAGCCACACACTCCAGGGATCTAAACCTTGTCATCACAATAAACAAAACATGCTGGAGGGATAGGTTCCTGACCCAGAGACTCCCCAGACTATGGAATAGATTGCCCATACATGTCAAGCAGAGCACCTCCTTGGCCCTCTTCAAAAGGAACCTTGACGATTAGATGGGAGAAAGGAAATTCACCCCGAGGAACATGTCAGTCGCCCTGCTAGACAGGGGTCCAGGGAAGTAAATAGTGTGGGAAGAAATAGCCAGGGAATTGTTATGGCTAGGCTTGTATAGGCCCTAGGGCCGATAGGCTAGTACCAACCTATGAACCTATGAACCTATGTGAATGCTTATGTTGAACTGTCTACAAAGATATCTACCACTAGAAATATAGTAAATGAGAAATAGGCCAGGTCTGCCACTTCCAAAAAAACTCAAATGAATAAGCAAAATATAAAAATCTCATGCTAGAAAAGAGAAATATCTCAGTAAATATGGGAACTGGAGCACTAGTTGCTGGCTAACGAAAATATGCACATAAAAATATCATGCTTCTGTTCTAACAATGGACCAAGCTAATAAGCACACCTTGACCTGTACATCTTTAACACTGAACACTAACAAAGATATAGGGCCAGATTCATGAAGGCTTGCACGGAGTCTAAGAGTAGTGTAAGACAGCAGACAGCCAATATGTCTGCCGAGCGATCCAGCAACAGCCGGCAGGGGCGTGCATGAGAGCTCCTAAAACTACTCTTGCACGGACAGTGTTATGTTATGCAAATTACCTAATTTGCTGCTGAAAGCTATGCAAATGAGGTAAATTTGCAATCCAGGAAACACTAACCTGTCCGTGGAAGAGTAGAGTTATTTGCAGAAATGTACTCCGTCGGTAACGGAGTACCATTCTGCAAATAGCAAAACGGAGCTATGACAGCTCCAAATAAAGGATGCATCCAGTTGAGGAAGCATGCCAATGGCCAAATATAAGGCCATTGACATTTTTATCGTTTGAAAATTAATAAAAATCAAATTTTTTTCCCCGATCTCCGATGTTTAAGCGTAGCGCAGCGCCGCGCAAATGTGCGGTGCTTTAAAAAACAGAAAATAAATAAAAAATAGCCAAAAATAGGCATTCTTATTAAAAATATTATTCTGCCATGCAGGTGAATGGCAGGCTGAAGACAACATGGCTACTGAGTAGTGGTTGCTAAGGGGGGAAGCTCAGTTTGAGAGATGTAACCAAGCATTAGTAGGCAATCCTATGCAAATGAAGATAAAGATAGTGAATCCCAAATTTCCCTGGCATGTGAGCCATGTCCCTAGAGTGTAAGTGTAGGAGTAGGGATATAGTAGAGTAGAAGATAGGTGACATCATGAGGGGGTATGTCTGAAAGACTGTAAGCGTATTGGAGCAGAGTGGCTTGTGTTTGCTGTGAGTTACTCAGGATTGGAAGAGGCGTGTCTACAGTTGTCCTAGCTGAAACCCTTAAACCGAAGTTGTACACCATCGATATCACTGAAATTTCTTGCAAATGTGCTTACACTGTGTGCGCACCTGTAAACCTTTGTAAGCCTGTGTGCGTGCATGTGCACCCGTCTAAGCCTGTGTAAGCCTGTGTGCGTGGATGTGCACCCGCCTAAGCCTGTGTAAGCCTGTGTGTGCACGTGTGCACTCATGTGCGCGTGTTTGCGCTTGTTTGCGTGGCGCCACCCCTTGTGGAAACAGAAAGGGAAAAGGAAGGAAAAGAAGTAGTAGGAAGTTAACCAAGGAGAACTAGCAGAGCTGCCATGTGAAATAAATTAGAATCAGCCAATTACACAGGCAGTACACTAGCCCAGCCCAGCACTTAAAACTCTGCAAACAACATCCCCCCATGTTTTTCTCAAAAACACTGCAACACTGCAGTATACAAAGAGAGTGAAAAATTAAAAAGCTTAACTCAGACAAAAAAATGTTAGGGGCTGCCATTGCCATTATAAGCCAACATGTGAAAGATGCTGAGGGTGGTGCCATTGCAAATGCTGCTGAGCAACCCACAGTGAGGAGACGGAGGAGAGTGTACAGACCCAGGGTAACCTACCAGGGGCTACATGAGCTGGAGATAGTGGAGCGCTATAGAGTGGACAGAGACCTCCTGCAGCAAATTGTTGAGCTGTGCAGGCCACGCCTCACACACAGAACCAACAGAGGGGAACCCATCCCAGTGGAAACCAAGGTATGTGTTGGCCTAAGAATACTAGCAACAGGTACCTTCCAGAGACCAACTGGTGATATGATGTGGATTTCACAGGCATCAGCATCCAGGGTACTGCACCAGTTCCTGAATGCCATGTCAGCACATGTCGGTGATCATGTATATTTCCTCAATTCCCATGAGGTATTGGTCAGCAATATGCATCTCTTCCAGCAAATAGCGGAATACCCTGAGGTAGTGGGTGTCATTGACTGCAGGCGCATACACATAAAAGCACCAGCCGGTGAGCGGGGTAGGGCCTACATCAACCGCAAGGGCTTCCCCTCCATCAACTGCCAGGTCGTGTGCGATGCCCAGGGCATAATACTGAATGTGTGTGTTGGCTGCCCTGGAAGCTACCACGATTCCCATATCTGGCATCTGATGCAGCTGTACCAGACATCTGCCAATGGGGACATCCCTGACGGTCACCTAGTGGGGGATGCTGGATGCGCACTGGAGCCATGGCTGATGACACCCATCAGAAATGCACACACACCTGAACAAGAACTCCATAATGAGGCACACGCACAAACACGAAATGTAATCGAGCATGTGTTTGGGATGCTTAGGTCATGGTTCCAGTGCCTGGACACATCTGGTGGAGCCTTGCAGTACTCACCAACTACATGTACCCAAATTGTCATGGTATGTGCCATGCTACACAATATGATCCTGTGAAAACAGCTGCAGCAGGAACAGCATGGGGCAGGGCCAAACAGCCCCCCACCATTGCCAAGGCCATCACAGGCAGAGCGTGACTCGGAGGAGGAACAACCTGAGCCTGCCCCAGTAGGCAGAAGGAGGCGTGCCCAGTATGCCTTGGCCTTGGCAAAGAGGCAACACATAGCACGTACACTGGCTCAGTTGGAACCCTGGAAATGATACCTCTCTCTGACTCACACATAAAATAAAAGGGATGCCTAACTTGACACTACCTGTTTTCAAACATGTATAGGGAGTGTACTATGTGAATCCAACATAGGCAGCCCTGCAGCACCACCTGAGACATGATTGCCATGTTTTAAGCAATATAAAGCTGTGCTAAGCAGCTTTTACCAGTATTTAGTATATGTAAACAAAATTGCCCGAGCTAACTAGTGCAACGTCGGGCAACGTTGGGCAAGGTCTGGCAAAGTCGGGCAAAGTTGAGAAAAGTCAGGTAAACATGCTCATATTTGCTTTACTGTTCCTTAAGCAGTCTGGTCTGCCCAGCATGAAAATAAAAAGCAGTGACAGGGCTTGAACCCAGGATACTGTGCACTATAGTCACAGTACTGAACAACTAAGCCATGACAGCATTTCACTGGCACAGACATAGCAGGACAATTGTACACTAATGCAAACACAAAGAAATGCGGTATCATGCCCCTAAAGAGGCATATGGGTAACCTCCCCCACAGGCCTATGCAGACAGAGAACAGTAGGCCAGGCGGTATGATGTGGGTTGGGTAGGCTATGAAGTCGCAATCTAATATACATGACATTGGACGCTAAGATCTGTAGTACAGTAGTATGCCTCAAGCCAGTATGAAAGGCAACAGTACAGACTGAAATGGTGTACCTTACATAGCAGTGCAGGCCTAGCAAATGTGTGTAAGTGTCAGGTGAACCCCTCATCCTATGTACACCCACAGTAACAATCAGGTGTGCCCCCGGGTAGAAATGTACAAAGAATAACTGTCCCCCCTGTATGTAAAAATGTTGGTAAGTCTATGCAAAGTTTCTCATGGAAGCCCTGCAGGCACAGCATGATCCCTGTTGATATATGACACAAAGATGAGCCCTGCTGTAAAAATATAACTTGATTTTCCACACACATATAGTATACATGTCTATACCAGGCGTGCTCACATACTTTAACAAATGTAGTGGATTTCATTCAGCATCACAGTGAAAGGTCAGGCAACAACATACTGAAAGGTCATACTGGGCATGCTCACACACTTAAATAAATGAAGCAAAGGTCAGGCAACAACATACTGAAAGGTCATACTGGGCATGCTCACACACTTAGGCCATGTCTGAGTATAGCAGTGGGCCACACATATCTGACAGTTGCATGTTTTAACCCAGGAACCTGTCACTATTCACCAATCCTGCCTTGTGCACACAGTTATATGAAAACAGACACATATAATATATTGAAACCCTGTCATAATCACACTATGTACCACAAGTACATAAGTTGTTAACAGAAAGTGAAAAAGCAAAGGAGATCAATAAACCTGCAATCAGTATCATCAATAAACAATGTGCACTCCAAATATTATCCAATCCATGTTCCGGCAAAAGAATCTGTGAAGGAGTCCATAGAGAACCATGACACTTCCTTCTGCTATGTCATAAATAGCAATGTACAGTCATATATGTCCTGAGTCAGTGCAAACTGTAAATGACTGACATTGCCAACATCCTGTCAGTCAGGCTCATACATACATACCCCCTCTCACTGACAAAAGGCACTATCATCATACCTGGAGATTGTAAAAGTACAGATATCACATATAGAATGGGTAAACAGCTCCTTCCAAACCTGAAAACATGGCGTCTATGGGATTACATTGTTTCCCTAGCTGTGTTATAAGTGAACTCCAGAACAAACAGACCCTGCCTGTCTGTTGAGCCTCCTCCCTCATCTGTACAGGATATGAAACTGTTGAATGTGTTACAGCAACGTTTGTCACACTCCACAAGTGTTGGTGCACAATAGACCATGAGAACTATTGTCTTATAAGCCTATTAAGCCTGATCTGCAAGGCCATGGAGTCCATCATGATGGAACTCATAAACAGAGCTATTGGGAGCCTACAAACACCCAACCATACCAATTTCAGTTTGGTCATGGGCATATCATGGTTCCCAAACCTGCTAGACTGTTTTCAAGGCAGTCACCCAGGACATACATCAATGAAATGAGCTACGCATGCCCCACATAGACCTTGAAAAGCCCTTTGCCAACATCCCAGACACATGTTGGAGCCACAAAATCAACAACCTGTGCATAAATATGTCTGTCATCTGATGGATTGCCAACTGGGGCACAGATAGATCACACAAGGTAAGAAGTGTGGTCTCCTGTACAAGCTGGTAACAACTGGTGTCCCACATAGCTCAGTCCTGGGAACCCTCCTGTCTGGTGTATACTTTTCAGAAAAACAGTGAAACACATGAGGGCTATGTTTAGCAAAGTTTGTGGATGACTGCCAAAAAGTTGTCATAATCGATGTTTGGGACAACAGAGACATCCTTAAAAAGGGTCTCAGTCAGACAGATGTGGTGTCAAAATCACGGCCTCGAGCTACAGTCATACAAATACCACATAGGTGCCAACACCCTAAATATGGAGGTGATAATAAGGGATCTATGGAAAAATGTGGATAGTCATCTCTACTTCCAGAAACACATTCACAAAGAGGTCAGAAAATCATGCTATGTGTTCCCACAAACTGCCAAGGTCTTTGCATGTAGGTCAAAGGAGGTTCCCTCTACTCATCAGTCATCAGACCCATCAGAGAGTACTACAACACACTTGCGATGAATCTGACTAGGCACCTTCAGCAGCTGGAAAGACCACTGAAGTACCTCAACAAGAGGATTACTGGCCTCAAACAGTTGCCCCATGCAACAAGACTGAATTTAACTCAATCTATACTCTGTTGCATACTCTCAGGAGATCTCTTCCCAACAGACAGGTCCATGTCATGGCAACACTCAGATCTGCTCTGAGTTACAGCTCAATGGCACTAAATATACAGACCCAACTGATATTGCCAACATCCTGGCAGATAGGATCAGTGTTAACTTTACCCCCCTCTCACCCATGAAAATGCACATCTCCATATTAGAAGACTGCAAAGTTGCTGTCATCACAGCTGCACAGCTAAAAAACACTCTCCAAAGCCAGTATCACAGCATCCATGGGACCAGATAACTTCCCAGGCTGTGTTCTACACAAACTACAGAATGAACAGGCACCACACCGATGTACCATGTTTAGTCATAACCTCACCTCAGGCTTTGTGCCTGCTGAATGGTGCACAGTGACGGTTATCCAACTACACAAGGGTGGAGACACCACGGATCCCAGGAACTAGCGCCCCATTAGCCTGATGAGCCTGCTGTTCAAGGCCATGGAATGTATCATCATACAACTTATAAAAAAAGACATTGGTAATTTCCAAACTCTGGACCACAACCATGTTGGGTTTGTAAAATGCAGATCATGTCTCCTAAACCTGATAGATGACATTGAAGCAGTCACCAGAACTGTAGACAAGGGTAAGGTGGTTCGCACAGCCTATGTAGATCTTGCCACGGCTTACAACACCATCCCCCACTCTGTAATTATAGATAAACCCACTTGGGTTGGGAGGGTGGCCTAATGGTTAAGGTGTTTGCCTTACAAACACAAGGTGCAGGGTTTAAATCTCACAAGGGATAATTGGCTAGGCTTAAAATGGCTCGCAAGGGCAGTTAGCTTAGTACTAATCTATGAACCTATGAACCTATAAACTAGGTATAAATTGCCACAAGATGGGTTGCCAGCTGGCTTACTGACAGAACACACAGTGTGAAAGTACCAGACTCCAAGTATGACTTTGGACCAGTGACGAGTGCAGTACCACAAAGTCCAGTCCTGGGTCCTGTCCTGTGTAGTATCCACTTCCCTGAAGTAAACTTTAACATGGAAGGTCTGTGGCTAATGAAGTTTCCAGATGACTGCAAACTAGGAGCCATAATTGTAAATACTAAAGATGTGGACATCCTACAAAAGGGCCTCACTGAGACAGATGGCTGGTGTCAAACCATGGCCTCAAGCTCAGTGCCAAAAAGGTCATTGTCATCCCCTTTGATAAAAACTCTGTAGCCATGAACTACAACATAGGCGGTAGTATACTTAACACTAAAAGTGTGATAAGAGACCTTGGGTCACAGGTGGACAGTGGACACACCTGTGATAAGCACATCCCCACAGTAGTGAGGAAATCCTTCTATGTGACACACCTCATCACAAAAGGTGTCTCATGCAGAATAGAAGAGGACATTGTTCCCCTCTACTCATCACTCACTAGATCCATAATAGAGTACAACGCCCTTTTGCTATGCACCTCACAAGACATCTACAACAACTGGAAAGCCTGCAGCAATACCTCACAAAGAGCATTAGTGGCCTGAAATACATGCCATACACAGAACATCTCAAAATGCTCCAGCTGTACTCTCTCACATATCACCTACTCAGAGGTGATCTCTGCCTAACATACAAAGCTATGTCAAACACAGAGCTGTTGGACATGCTCCACATAAAACACTCACAATCCCTCTGATCTTCAGGCCCAAAACCACGAGTGAAATACAAAAGGAAGGGGTGTATCCATTTACCTTAAGGATACCCACACCTTCTGGTTAGTGACACAGCATGAGACCTTGGAGACCATGCAAGTGCAACTAACACTGGGCAAAGCTGCTTATCAGATTGTAGCCTGCTACAGATCACCTACCTTGTCTCAGGAACCTCACTCAGTATTCCTGAGAACAGTGGAAAATATAAAGGTCCTATCAAACACCATTATATGAGGAGATTACAACTACCCAAACACTGAGTGGGAGAATTACTTGTGTACAACGTCCTTTGCCCAATGTTTCCTAGAATTTAAAAACTCAAACGCCCTGGAACAGCTGGTCACCATGCCCACTAGAGGTGACAACATACTGGACCTGATCATCACCAACATGGGGTACCAGTGTTCCACAACAGAGATAAACCCCTCGCTGGTAATATCTGATCATAAAGTAATCACACTGGACATCCATATCCCACCCCTCCCCCAAGTCAAGGAAACCACTGTGAAGATATTTTCAAAAGCAAACTGCACACTTCCCAAGACCAAAGTGGAAAGTTCCAAAGTCCCCTTGCTATAGGATAATGCTATACAATCTGCCGAATCATTTACAAGTGCAGCCTATGAACATCTACAGGGATGCATGGATTGAGACATCCCAAATAAAACCAAGATGCACTCCTCCAAAAATAAGAAACCAATCTGGTGGTCGTCGCCCATAAATAAGCTATACAACAGAAGGAGGAAACGAACACATGATAGAGCAAACTTCACAAAAGGAAAGGCATCACTGATCATTATTAGGAAGACACAATGATCGCTCATAAAATAATCCAAGGCCAGTTTCTAAAGACAAATCACCAACGAATGTAAGAATAACAACCACAAAGCCTTCATTAGCTATACCAAACATTTAGGTGGCAACTTCCAAATATGCTGTCAGCTACTGAAAAATGGCAATAAATACACTGAACCAACTTACATTGCCCACATCCTGGGGGACAAGTTCAGTGCAAACTCCCCCCCATCACCTCCAAAAGGGCCTGTGTCCATCCCAGAAGAATGCAGAGCCCCAGACCTCATGGACATGTGGGTAAAGACAGTCCTCTCCAAAGCTAAGAACACAGCATCAATGGGACTGGATGGTGTCCCAGGTTGCGTCTTACACCAGCCCCAAAAGGAACTACACCCTCACCTACATTCACTGTCCAGACTCAACCTTACCACAGGCTATGTACCCAAAGAATGGCATACACCAACAGTCATCCAGCTCCACAAAGGGGGTGCCACAACAGAACCTGGAAACCATTGCCCTATAGGTCTACTCAGCCTTGTCTGCAAAGCTATGGAACAAATTATCATGGAACCCATAAACAGAGACATTGGGGACCTCCAGACACTGGAATCTACCCAACTTGGCCTTGTTAAAGGCAGGTCCTGCCTCCTAAACCTAGTTGACTTATTTGAAACAGTTACCAAGGACATAGATGGAGGTGAAAGTAGTCCACACAGCCCACCTGGACCTCACTAAGAACTTTCAACACCATTCCTCACTCTGTCATCATGGATAAGCTTACCAGCTTGAACATTAACAGCTATGTCACAGGATGTGTGGCCAACTGGCTCACAGATCAAACACACATGTTCAGAATTGTGGGTGCCATGTCCGACTCTAAACCAGTCACAAATGGCATCCCACAGGTCTTGGTCCTGGGACCCCACCTGTTTGGTAGATACTGCTCAGAGGTACAGGCAAGCACGGGAGGAGTATGGCTGAACAAGTTTCCAGATGACTGTGAACTGTGGTCCATAATCGACTCTACGGCTGACACAGACTTCCTCCAGAAGGGTCTTACAGAGACAGATACCTGGTGTCAAAACAATGCCCTCAAGCAGAATGCCAAAGAATGCATAGTCATCCCCTTTGGATAAAACAAAGTGCACACAAATTACCACATAGGTGGCAATCCAGTATGTACAGAGAAAGTAATTATGGCCCTGGGGACCCAGGTAGATAGTAAACTCTCCTTTGATGATCACATGGCCAAAGTGTTTAGAAATTCCTTCTATGTAGCCCACCTAATGTCACCTAATGTAACCCACTTTGTCTAGTCTGATGATGTCACCATCCTACAAATATACCTGTGGAAAGGAGAACTCACAGTAATGTGTATAGTGTGTCGTGTAAATGTGTATTCTTCTAGTATCATAAAGTAGTTAGGTAGGGGTTTGAATCCTGCACTTGACAACTGTGTTTGTGTGTGATCTCCTTGGAGAGGAGCAACCTTTTTGGAGACTACTGAAATACCTTAAAAGTGGTATACTCATCTTTGTCAAGTCTGATGATGTCACCATGCTACAAATATACCTGTGGAAAAGAGAGCGCCCAGTAATGTGTATAGAGCATCGTGTTAATGCGTACTCTTCTAGTATCATAAAGTGATTAGGTAGGGGTTTGAATCCTGCACTGGACGCCTGTGTGTGTTTGTGTGTGATCTCCTTGGAGAGGAGCGACCTTTTTGGAGACTACTGAAACAGCTTAAAAGTGGTATACTCATCTTTGTCAAGTCTGATGATGTCACCATGCTACAAATATACCTGTGAAAAAGAGAGCTCCCTGTAGTGTGTATTGCGCATCATGTTAATGTGTACTCTGCTAGTAGCATAAAGTAATTAAGTAGGTGTTTGAATCCTGCACTTGACAGCTGTGTTTGTGTATGATCTCCTTGGAGAGGAGCAACCTTTTTGGAGACTTCTAAAACACCTTAAAAGCGGTATACTTATCTTTGTCAAGTCTGATGATGTCACCATCCTACAAATATACCTGTGGAAAAGAGAACTCCCAGTAATGTGTATAGTGCGTTGGGTTAATGCGTCTTCCTCTAGTATCATAAAGTAATTAGGTAAGGGTTTGAATCCTGCACTTGACAACTGTGTGTTTGTGTGTGATCTCCTTGGAGAGGAGCAACATTTTTGGAGACTACTAATACACCTTAAAAGTGGTATACTTATCTTTGTCAAGTCTGATGATGTCACCATCCTACAAATACACCTGTGGAAAGGAAATCTTCTAATAATGTGTATAGCACATCGTGTTAATGTGTACTGTTTTATTATCATAAACTAGTTAGTTAGGGGTTTTGAATCCTGCACTTGGTGAGTGTGTATGGGTATGACACTGTTGGTCAATGTGTTGTGGGTTTTGCTTTTACTACTGTATGACATATCACTATGACAACAGTATGTGCATTGCACATGTCAGGTAGCTGTGTGGCAAATACATATATGTACATGTGACCTCAATTATTTCATAGGTGGGAACCCTGCTTTCTCCATGAACACATCTGTTATCTTTGCCAGAGTGTGCTGCCACTTTCCAGACCTTAGGTCACATCTGTATGCTTGTGACAAGCCCAGCCACTGCAGTGATCCCTGGTCTAGGTCATCTGTGTCACACACACACTCATTATGGTTTCTATTGAATAGTGTGAGTGAGGGTTTATGCCTGAGGTATATTTCAGACCTGCTCAAATGCAGCAAAGTCTGTCAATGATGGCTATTCATTATAGGTGTACAACAACCTTTGTGGATATGCATGCAGACCACTTATTGCTTATGTGATCCACCGAGGGATTTCAAAATACCTTTGGAAATGTGATTGCCAAAGGAGAGATGATGTAACACTTGGCTGAATGTACACATCGGTACCTGTTCAACATGTTGGGGGCTACTACCTATGTGGTACTGTGGGGAGTTTTGTAAAAGTGTATGACTATGCTTTAATTGGCTTATAGCTTTACAGCATGGGTTTGACAACAGGTATCTGCCTGTATGATACCCTTGTGGAAGATGTGTGTGTCATCTGGAGAATGCATTATAGGCCACACTATGCATTTCCAGACATGGACGGACATATCTCTACTGTGTTTACTTGTACCTAAGAGAGCTATATGCCAAACAGGAGTGGTCCCAGGAATGGGTGCAGGTGAATACCACTGGTTACTGGCATAGTATAGTACCTGAAGGATCCAAATGTTACTGTGTGTCCTACATCTGTGTGTCAGTTGTCAAGACATCATCTAACAATTGTTTATGGTCAGGCTGTTGAGGTTATGTATTCTACAAGGATGCAAACCAATGACAGATAGTAACAGTATCACCCACAGCACAGTGTCAAACCATGTCATACACACATGTGTACCCAAGTTCCAAGATGTGTGTAGTACAATGCATACTGGCCACCAAAAGAAACTATGGAGTGTTAACACTGTGTAATACAGGGCATGTCACCCTGCCCATGAGTCCACTATGCACGTACATGCAGACAGTGCACCTCCACCATGTTCACAAATGTACACCTGCAAATCTGTGCTGCACACATCCCACAAGTACTGTCCACTCTCTAACACATGCTGCCAATACTACACACATCAGCTAAGTGGCACGTGGGTGGAAAATACACTATTGGAATTAACACTGGTGTAAACAATACTACATTGACAATCATAGCTTTAATGCATCATGCCTGCTCAGCTACACCTTCAAGGATATCATTACACTTTACTGCTGACAACATGCTAACATTGCTATACTGCTATAAAGTCACCCTGTGCATCAGCACCATGTTAGCCTGTTCCTGCATCAATGTTACAGATGACAGGAGGTGGCACAGATTTCATCATATGCACAGGGTGTTTGCCAGAGGCCTACATTGAGCCATACAATCAACATGTATGTGTGTGTGTGTGTGTGTGTGTGTGTGTGTGTGTGTGTGTGTGCATGAGGGCCAAAAGTACTGCTATGGGTCAATGTTGATGTAATGTGTGCGGGTATGTGTTAGCCCTAGGTGTCTGGTTTATGTGTGTCTGAATGCACAAAGTTCCACCATGTGGCTGCCATATACAGACTGTACCTGGCAGGCTTTACAGATCACCGTCTCTGGCCACGGATACGGTATCTGTGCCTGGGCCAGGGTGCTGCTGACAGTATAAGGTACTAAGCCAGACTGGGTACTATCCTCAGAGGTAGACAGATGTACACTGGACCCAGGTCCCTGCTGGGACTGGCCAGAGCCACGTGCACATGGTCTTCTAGGACAGTCTATGGACAGCCCACCCCCAACATTGCTGGGGCTTGTACTGGCACTACGGTTGCAGCTGTGACTTGAGGGACATCCACGCCGACTGCCAGCTGCTGATGTTGCTGGCATACATCCACATCAACGTCTCAACCATCCTGCACTGTCCTGACACATGGACATGACATTGCGGAGGACATCTAATGTCTCACCTCAACGTCTATCAGTGACCTTAGTGTAATTATGGATGGCACCTGCTAGGTCAAGGATACTGTAATTTAAAGTGGTGTTATGTGCCCTCTGTGCCCTTAGTCCCTGTCTGATGTACCGTTCCATATGTGCCTGTGCCTCCATGACAGCCTGGAACATGCGTGAGGTTGTAAGACCTGTGGCATGTCTTCCAGGGGCATGATGACCAGCAGTGCTCTGACGAGAACCCCTGGACATCTGCCTACGTGGTACCGTTCCAGACATCTAGGTATGGCTGCTGTGTCGGGATGCATGTGCCATAGATACCACAGTGTCCTGGCCAATGCCGACTGTACACTGTCCCTCAGCTAAGGGCATTGGCGATGGATGTATTGGCAGTGTGACTGTGTGCATGGATGGGGTGGACACTTGTGTACTGTCGATTGGTGGAACAACGACAGACCCTGGCAAACATGCCTGTGCTTCAACACACCTATCCTCATTATCACTATTTGTGTCAGTGACATCAGGTTCCCTGCTGCAGTAAACCAGCCCAACCTCAGCACCTGTGAGAGGAAGACAGGAAACACACTTTACGACCTGTTCATGATGTCAGAACACGTGCACACATGCACACATGTACACATGCACACATGAACACATGCACACATGCACACATGCACACATGAACACATGAACACATGCATACATGCACACATGAATGCATGAACACATGCACACATGCACACATGCACACCTGCACACATGCACACAAATACACTCCTCACTAAAGCAGACACACACACACACACATACACACACACACACACACACACACACACACACACACACACACACACACACACACACACACACCACCAGCAATCCAGAACATACTCAATAGCGGTTGATGGTGGGGTACAGTATCACAAGCCAAACAGTCATATCACACGTGTCAGCATGCAGGACGTGTGTTGCTCAACAGCATGCAGTGCCAGTGTTGACAGTCCTTGCTAATAAGAGTATACATGGCTTTGATGCATGTGTGTTGTTGTTCAGTGATTGGCCTCACCCTGGAACACAATGTGTACATGGACACAACATTGCCGTGCAAGTCTTAAAAACTCTTCAATGTCCTGTGCACCATCACTCACAGGTATACATACCATGGCTGGATGTGTATCTGTGTGTCACATAGATATCCATTTCTGATTAGAGTGTCTGTGTCTTTAGCAGATAATAGTGGACATAGGTTTAGCTCATGCATGCTATGTATACACACAGGCTGAGTGGTGCATGTATACCTGATGGAATACCATCGTTCAACATAGCCACTGTACAGTGGTTATGGTGAGTGTAGAACATATTATGGACATGCCAGTGCCAGCCATGACATGGCATGCCACATCACAACTGCAACATTAAACATCACACATACCCAATGTGTGTCATGTGACCTATACACTCAATATCATTTCAAGACATATATGTGTCACTTTGTGCAAATAGTGATTGCTATGCATATTGTGTATAGGTGCATATGTTTGCGCACACACAACATTGAGGTGCATAGCAATGAATGCTACATGTAGTACTGTGGTTAATGTAACTGGATGTGGTGTAGTACCATGAGCCATCATCATGCAGCATCATGTGGTCACTCAAGGCTACTAATGTGTGCCAGACAAGCAACTATCATGCTGCACCTGAACTGCAGTACCATGGCTACATTCATCATTTCACAGCCAGTTGTTACATGGGTTTGTAAGATGCCCAATAGGGAGCATTGCCTAACATTAATGTGTTGTGTGTTGAAAAGTGTTGCACCACCACATGATATGCCTCTACCCCTCAGGTATATTATGTGTGCTGTGTGGATGACATTTTGGATACTGGAGTGTGACCTTACAGCGGGTGTCTGAATATGCCATGTGTAGCATATTAATGTGTACTGCGTATGACAAAGTTGTGTATGTTGTGTGCATGTGTATCGACTCTGCCTATCCAAAGTCCACTACAGTGTAGACACAACTGTTTGGGATGCTCTGTGTATTGTGTTTGATGGAGCTACTCATGTTACTGAGATGTGCATAGTCTCACAGCAAACATGCACAGCATGCATTATGTGTAGGTGTGTTACATGTGTACATGGCCTACATCTCACCTATGACATGCACATGTTATTTGCAATATTAAATGTAGAACACACTCACCAGCATGGGTCTGCTGCCTTGCTGTCACACCAGAGGGACCTACAAGGATATGAGACAGTTTTTCAGTGGCAACAACTGCGGCATTGATACTGTGGGTTTGCAATCTTACAGTAGTACAATGGCTGACAGTCACAGGCCTACAGATTATGTTCCAAATTATCAGTATTGCACAACACCAGGCTCCACATCTTCTAACTACACAGTACACATCTCACATATGCATGATCTACCAATCGAGGTAACAGTAGTCTGCAGATATGCCATGTTACCTGCATGCTCCGTGTGAACTTGCTGGGTGCCTCGGCCTCCATGATGATACATGTGTGCTGTTGTTGTTGTTGGCCAGGAGCCACCA
>NC_056734.1:861454488-861484488 GCF_019279795.1 Protopterus annectens
CAATTAAATATCAGTTTATGTGTCCAGAGGACATATGTGCAAAATGGGCAGCTATTTATGGGGCGTAATTTTTTTTTTTTGGGAGCAGATTGCCCTTTTTTTTTCAGGTGAGAGTGGTATGTGGGGTAGAAGAAGTAGGTATATTTGGGGAGGTAGGTTGGGGAGGTAAACAGACAAGACAAACAAGATGCATACAGGGGCAGAATATGACACATGTGGTGGGTGAACACCATTGACAGGTAAGGATATTTGGAAATCGCAAGCCCATGAGCCCACAGATGGCAACAGTGGAACTGAGATCCCCACCCATGGGCAGTCACCACTGCACCTTCACACTCCAGAGGGTGGCTGTGCTGGGTGCTGCATAGGAGGGGCAGGCTCACCCGTGAGTCATGCCACTCATGCCTCAAGCTGGCATAGAGCATCAGCGACTGAACGCTCGATCTCCCTACGCATCACAGCCAGGACCATTCGGAGGGGGATAGGTGGCCCTCCTCCAGCCACACTTGCACGGGGGGGACAAGTCCCATCCCCTGCAGTGCTTCCACCTGAAGTTGGCTAGGGCCAGTGGAGGAGGAGGTCCCAGGCTGCGCACCGGACCTGCTGGTGCCAGGTGCCATCGCCAGCTGAGGTGGGACAGGTGGGACCGCTGGGACCGGCCTTCCCATACGTTCTATGTTTATGAGGATTTAATGACAATATGGGTTGGTAACAGCCAACAGCATTCCAAATTAATTGTAACAGCATGCAGTAGTATTCCCATTAACCCAACACACCAGAGTTCCAACAGTTAAACATCAAGCATAACACATGCATATATAGAACAACAGTGGACATTCCAACAGCATGCAGGATTGATTGGTGGCAACAGGCCACCAAGATTGTGGTATTTGAACAGGGCACATGCATCAAAGTAAATGCAGATATTTATAAACCAATAGGACATATGTCCCAACAAATGTTTTGAGATTAAACATACCCATTGACGTGTGGAATTGCATTGTTTATGCACATACAGTAGGGTGTAAAAAGATATCTCCATTAACAACTTATATATACTTATAGTTTACACTACATTCTTATTTACTGCAGGTATATATCCCCTACATGTATTATTACACTAGGCAATGTCCGTTAAATTGTGAAATGGGTTTTGCTAGTTCTTTATATACCTGACCTGTATCTGACATACAAACTGTCCAGGATGCAGATGTTACTGCTACGTATTTATATATTTTATTTATATTTATATATCTACATATCTGGATGTGTTCAGGTGACATTATCAGTTACATTTTAACAGCCCCCTACATTTCTAGCAGCACACTGACATTTCTGGGAACATAATAACAAGCTACTCATGTGCCAGATTAACCTGTACATGCCAGCCATGAACCAACAGTTCAGGACTGCATATATGCTCAACAGCTACTGGCACTCCCTTCATCCACTTTATGTGGGCTTACCCAAGTGTGGGTTGACAGCGCTTAATACAACAGTACTATTTCTATAATGCAAGAGTACAACAACATATCGAAGAATGTGATACGGACACACTCCAGGAATTATACCTTTATTAATTACATTGCACACTTTTCTAGAGGCTCTCTCATTTATTTGATATATCAGTGCATGCAGAAGACTTATTCAAGACATATTATACCTTTATTAAAGGGATACAACACTCTTTTCAGGCTCTCTCACTTATTTTATATAACAGTACATGCAGAGAAATTATTCAAGACTTATTATACCTTTATTAATGGGTTACAACACTCTTTTTCAGGCTCTCTCACTTATTTTATATAACAATACATGCAGAATAATTACTAACCTGCCTGGTGGTGCAGCCTTAGCAGCCTATCTGCATAAGCTTGCTGATTCACAGCACGGATACCTGCAGCTGTGAAGTAAATGAAGTGATATTGAGACATACCTATCCATAATATAGACTACAATAGCAATTCTTACATACTTCATTCCATGGCTACCTACTCAGTAGTGGGGCATTTTCCATCCCACGGGCCTCCTGTATCCACTGGTTCAGTTGGTCCTCCTTGCATCTCTTCAGGTCTGAGTAGTGGTGTCTAACCTGCTCCCCAGTCCAAGGGATGCCTGTGGCACTGGTGAGATCATGAGCTAGATGGTTCCAGACTTCCGCTTTGTATTCGGTGCCCTGGAACTGGCCCTACAGGAGTTTCTCACCATAATTATGGATGAGGAGTCAAACCATTACTTTTGACTCTTCAATGCCCCAACGTTGCGCTCGAAATCGAGAGCCCTCTCCAACACCAGCCATGCTGACTGCAGATGGGAGCTACAACCAGTTATGGCAAGTATTCCCACCTATGGAGCTTAAATATGCCTCATTTCCCACATTTTCCATCCCACGGGCCTCCTGTATCCACTGGTTCAGTTGGTCCTCCTTGCATCTCTTCAGGTCTGAGTAGTGGTGTCTAACCTGCTCCCCAGTCCAAGGGATGCCTGTGGCACTGGTGAGATCATGAGCTAGATGGTTCCAGACTTCCGCTTTGTATTCGGTGCCCTGGAACTGGCCCTGCAGGAGTTTCTCACCATAATTATGGATGAGGAGTCAAACCATTAATTTTGACTCTTCAATGCCCCAACGTTGAGCTCGAAATCGAGAGCCCTCTCCAACACCGGCCATGTTGACTGCAGATGGGAGCTACAACCAGTTATGGCAAGTATTCCCACCTATGGAGCTTAAATATGCCTCATTTCCCGCACTTATTTGTGATTGGCCGGTTTTGAACAATCTCAGCTGAAAGCACACCTGCTTAGCTACGGGTAAACTTCCATTGATATGTATGTGTGTGTTGAAAGTGCATGCATATGAAAGGCTGTCATGGTTTAGTGGTTTAGTACTGTGATTATGGTGCACAGTGTCCCAGGTTCGAGGCCTGTCATTGCTTTTTATTTTACTACTGGCCAGACTGGCTAGGAGGTGTGGCTGTGTTTAGCCGACTTTGCTCAACTTTGCCCAACGTTGCTCTACGGTGCTCTACATTGGCCGACGTTGCACTAGTTAGCGAGGTGCACAGCTACACGCAAACATGTTTTGTTTGCACTAGTTGGCACGATGCGCAGCTGCGCGAAAAGCCATTGCACTAGTTGAAGCAGTGCTAAGCTATGAGCAATTATGCTTAAATGTGCTTAATACTGATAAACTTTGCTTAGCAGTGCTTCACATTGCTTAAGATACATTACTTATGCATTCATCAGTATGCATAACCATTTCACCTTCTTATATATATATATATATATATATATATATATATATATATATATATATATATAAATATATATAAAATATCGTTCAATACTACCTAGGCCATTTCAATGCTTTTTACTAAAATTTAAAGGATAAATGTCAGGAATTATTTTTATATACAGATTTCCTACAGAAAATAGAAAGGGGAGTGGTGGGACTCGAACCGGGAATGCCTCCTCTTTGTGCGAAGGATCTATCACTACACTATTGCTATTGGGCTTAATTTGCATACAAGTTTCTTATTATCCTCTTCGATGTCTAAACTGATAACTGTAGCTAAGCAATGGGAAAACCCACGCAAACACACGCAAATACGGGCAGCTATATCGGGAATAATAAAAAAAAAATAAAAGTTTTACATTTTCTAATTGTACAGGGGTTTAGAATGTAGGGGAGTGTAGTGTTGGGTATATACACATTTGAGAGGACTCGCTCATGTCAGTTGACATTTGCCGATTGAAGGACTTGCAAGGGCGTGGATTTTTGGACTGCTCAGCATTCCAACATGCCCCCTGCACTTGTGCATGCTCCGTGTTAGCCTTCGAGTTGAGTGAGCGAGCCCTCATGAATATGCATGGTGTGCTGAAGTCTTACTCTTAGGCTGCAGTTTCCGTGTAAGACTAATTTAGTCTTACACGGAGGATTAGTGAATCCCGGGGCTAATCAAAAACTTACCAAAAATGAAGAAAAAGACAATTTGGAGAAAAGAAAATCACACACCCAACATCAATGCACTGAAAAAAGTACTGGTTCATTTTTTACTAGAGAAGTCAGAAGAAGGCCATTAGATGGTGCTCGTTAGGATAATGAGGTGAAAATCTGAGTTTTTGTGTTAAAATGCACAAGCAAGATGAGTTCAGCCTTACTTGAGAATTCAGATGTCTTTTTATGGTTTCCATTGGCTCTAGCCAATGGGTTGAGCTGTAGAACTATTAAGCTGTGTGCACCAACAGAGGAGGATCCAACTGCCAAAACGTAGATTTTGGAGAGCTAAATGAACCCATACAACTGGGAGTTCGGACACTGTAAATCCCCAGCAAAATTTTGAAATTTGACCAATTACAGGGGCATTTTCTGGCCATATAAAATGGGTATTAGAGAGTATTTTAACTTAGAATTTCTAAAGTCAATATTAAGTACTTAAACCCATCGGCTTATGATTCTATCACTAAAGTAGACTTAATTTAAGAATAAATACTTAAAAACATCCATCTCTTTTGGTGAAAAATTCACTCATTAAAAAAAAAGTTGCTTCAGCGGCCCTACAGGATTAGGGGCCATGAAGCTTAAGCTTCATTAGTTTCACAGTAGATCTGCCACTGCTCCAACCCTGATGCAGGCTCTTTCAGAATCTGAGTAACTAGTAAAACTTGGGTCATCTGTATCATAGTCAGGGCTTTATTTCTACAGTGCAGAGCTGTGCTACCCCTTAAAATATTTTCCTGATTATTCTAACAATCTAATCCTGAAAGCCAATATTCAGCTTCCATACTGTTACTGTGTATTTGCAATATCACATCTTTTCAGCAAAGAATTTCAGTCTCTACCTTTTGGTCATGTGGTTAGAGTCCACGAAAATGCTGATATTGTTTTGTGTGTGTATGTGTGTTTTATTATGAGAAATGCAATCAGGTAGAAAGCGGTTCTATGACCGGCCCATACAACACTCCTATGACTTATAGTGTTCTGCCTCGATAATGTTCTGTGACTGCTAATGTTTGCATTCTTCCCACAGACCACACCACTATCCATTTAGGAATTTTATCCTTTTCTTATGCTACATTTATTTCCCATTGCAACTTACTCTGTGGAATAAGGTCAAACACCTTGCTAACATTCAAGTAGCTTGCTTACACTGGTACCAGCTTGTCTAATAGTCTTTAACATTTAGCCATAAAGCTCCATATCATGTTTATTTAATACATTGTCCTGACTAAGAAATATTGCAATCTGTTGTCATGAAGTTTGGTATCATCCAGAAAAAAATCGACAGATTTTCTTTCAGGAGCTTTTCCATAATTTATTAGCATCAGAAGTCAGACTCATGAAATAGAGCTCCTATGAGAGGTTTTGGCCTCTCCTTTGTATAATAGCAATACATTCTCATACTTCTTGTAATGCAGATTATGACTTCTGACATGAAGGCTTGAGTAATTACATGTATGGATCTGCCAATATCAGCTATTATTATATTTTCAATATCAGTATATCAAGGTAGCAACACTCATATTTCTGAACTAGAAGACTGGAAGGCTGTGGTCGCTGTCTGCTTTCAAGGCGCTTGGATTAATTTTCCAGTACTGCCATGCAATGCAGCATAAAGGGCCTGGTCCACCTCTGATTGTGTCATCCTGAAGATGACATGTTAAACTAATGTCCCATCTGCCTCAGTTGGTGGATAAAAAAGATCTCATGGCACTTATTGAAAATAGAATCTGGAAAGTTCCCTGATGCCCTGCCCAAATTTCCCCTAGTAAGTCTGAATACCTACTCAGGTCTCCTCAGAAAAGAGACCACTGGCCAAGTGGCAAACTCAGTCAACAAAAATTAAATTGATGAATCGATATAATAAGTCATCATCATCAACTCCATTTTTTTTCCCATTTTCTACATGGGGTCAGGTGTCATGTTAACTGTCGCTATCTCTCTCAATTCAGTGCCACACTCCTACCTTCTTCGACACTCATTCCGCTCTGTTACAGATCTTTGACAAGCCATTCACCTCTTTGCTGGGTGCCCTCATTTCCTCTTTCCTTCTTCCTGTCTGCACCAAATCTTCTTCATCAGATTGTCTTCTGATTTTCTGCACATGTTCTCTATGATCTTTTCTGCAGTTGCAGCTACTTTGGCTTCTGCTCTTATCTCTTCATTTCTTTGTCTGTTCCACAGTGTGCATCCTACCACCCTTCTCAGGCACTTCACTTCCATCATCTCTAGCTTTCTCATTTGAAATGTCTTTGCTGCCCAGGTTTCTGTACCATACAGTAGCACTGGTCATACCACTGTTTTGTACACCTTACTTTTTATCTTTGGCATTCTTCTGTCATAGACTACACCTGACACTCTATATCCGTTGGCTGCTGCCCCCTCTGATTCTAGCTTTGAGCTCTTTATTCAGACTTCCCTTCTCCTCAACCACCCCTCCAAGATACCTGAAGCTATTAACTTATTCTACTATCTTCCCTTCTCAGTTCTCAGCTTCTACTGATTTCACCAGTTTACTGCCATCACTACTCTGTTATCTGCACTTAGTTTCATCCCATGAGCCTTCGGATTTGCATTCCATTCCCCTATTGTTTGTTGAAGTTCTTGCTCAGAGTCTACCTGTAATGCCACATCACCTGCATACTGCATCTTTGTTTATCTGTCCTCTCTAACCTATTTGCTAATGTAGCTCAACACCAGTATGAACAGCAGTGGGATTCAAGCTGAACCCCAGTACACAGGCACTCCTAATGGGAACCTTTCTATGAGATGGAGCACTGTCATTGATTCCTTGTATATAGCCTGCACTAATTCTACCAATGGTTCTGGGACTTCAAACTACCATCATCATCATCATCACCATCATCATCATCCCCTTTTTTCCATTTACATGGGGTCGGGGTATCGTATTAACTGTCGACAACTCTCTAGATTCAGTGCCACTCTCCTGCCTTCTTCAATACTCATGCCTGACTGTCGCAGATCTTTCACACAATCCATCCACCTCTTTGCTGGATGCCCTTGTTTCCTCTTATCTTCTTCCTGTCTGTCCCAAATCTCCCTCACCAGATTGTCTTCTGCTTTTCTACACATGTGCCCATACCATCGTAATCTGTTTTCTTTGATCTTTTCTGCAATTGGAGCTACTTTGGCTTCTGCTCTTATGTCCTCATTTCTTTGCCTGTCCCGCAGTGTGCATCCTACCACCTTTCTCAGGCACTTCATTTCCATCACCTCTAGCTTCTTCAACTGTTCTGCCTTTACTGCCCAGGTTTCTGTACCATACAGTAGTACTGATCACACCACTGTCTTGTACACCTTACTTTTCAGCTTCTTTGGCATTCTTCTGTCATATACTACACCTGATACTCTATGCCAGTTGGCTGCAGCCCTCTGATTCTAGCTTTGACCTCTTCATTCAGACTACCCTTCTCCTCAACCACCCCTCCCAGATACTTGAAGCTGTTTACCTGTTCCATTATCTTCCCATCTATCTCTATTCTCAGCTTCTTCTGATTTCCCCAATCTGCTGCCATTACCACTGTCTTATCTGTGCTTAGTTTCATCCCATGTGCCTTCAGATTTGCATTCCATTCTCCTATCCTTTGCTGAAGTTCTAGATCAGAGTCTGCCTGTACTGCCACATCGTCTGCATACAGCAGCTTTGTTGCTCTGACCCCTCCAACTTGTTTGCTGATGTAGTCCATTACCAGTATGAACAGCAGTGGGCTCAGAGCTGAACCCTGGTGTACACCCACTCCCACTGGGAACCCCTCAGTGAGGCCAAACACTGTTCGTACTTGAGTCACTGGGTCCTTGTACATAGCCTGTACTAATTCTACCAATGTTTCTGGGACTTCAAACCACCGCAGTACTGCCCAGATCAGCTTTCTTGGTACCTTGTCATATGCTTTCTCCAAGTCTAGGAAAGCCCAGTTTGACTCTCTCCTCTTCTCTAGTTTTTTCTCAAGTATCTGTCTCAATGCAAACATCAGGTCAATTATGCTGCATCCTGATCTGAATCCGAACTGTTCATCTCCCATCTTACATTCTACTATTCTGCGTATCCGTTTATCAATCACCCTCTCCAGAACTTTCATGCAATGTGGTAGGAGTTTGATGCCTCTGTACTGTCCACAGTTGTGGATGTCCCCTTTGTTCTTGTACACTGGCACCTGGAATACGCCTTTCTCTCCACACTGCAATTAGTACCCTCAGGAGCCATTTCTCCCCTAGCTCACCCAGCATCTTTATCATATCTGCTGTGACCTCATCTGAGCCTGCTGCTTTTCCTGACTTCATTTTCCTTAGTGCTGCTCTTACTTCTTCTATGCTGGGCTCCTCTTCTACTCTCATTGTAGGCTGTTTCTAGGGCAGTACCGCTTCTGTGGGGTTTTCTTCATTCAGAAGCTGCTGGAAATACTCCTTCCATCTGTCTTTGATGTCCTGTGGGCTGGTAAGCAGGTTGTTGTGTTTGACTATCTTCTTTGCCTTTCTGTCTTTGCCTTGCAACCTGGTATAGTTTCTTTGTGCCCCTTACTGAGTCACTTTCCAGAAGCTGATAGAGTGCCTCTGATGCCCTATTCTTTGCTATTGCAACTTCTTTCTTAGTTTCTTTGTTAGCCAACCAGTAGTCCTTCCTAGCTTGGTCAGTCTTTTCAATCTCCCACATCTTCCTGCACTCCTTCTTTCTTTTGATTACTTCCTGCACTTCTGCATTCCACCACCAGCTTTCCTTATGTACCTTATTTAGCTTTCCTTATGTACCTTATTTCCATACCTGGCTCGGCCACATATCTTTTCTGTAGTCCTAACACATGCTGTTTTTAGATGCTGCCACTCTTCTTCAACTCCACCTATTTCCTCCTCTTCTTGGGGTGCTAGAGCCCTGAGTAATTCCTTGAACTGCTGTACTTTCTCTCCAGTCAACTTCCAGGTCTTCAGCCTGGTCTCTGTTGACCTTAGAGCCTTCTCTGACCACTACTTGCAGCTGATTGTGGCAACTACTGGTTTATGCTGTGAACCGACTTTGCAATCATGGATTCTACCCCAGTGCCTTTTCCTTACTAGGAGGAAGTCTACCTGAGTTGCATGTTGGCTACTCTTGTATGTGATCTTGTGACTGTCTGAACCATTGTTGGCTACTATCAAGCCATTTGCCAGACAGAAGTCTAGAATGGCTTCTCCTTCTTTATTCCTATTGCTCCACCCATGTGGACCCAGGCAGTCCTCATATCCTGTTCTGTCTGTCCCGATATGTGCATTTAAGTCACCCATTATCAACACCAATTCATGTTGCCCTGCTTTATCTAGTAGGTCCTGCAACTGCTGTCTGAATGTACTCTTTTGCTCACTATCACAACCCTGCTGTAGGGCATAGGCTGAGATTATGAATACTGCCCTATCATTACACTGGAGTCTGATTGCCATGAGTCTGTCATTAATTCTGATGATATCCCTCACTGACTTCTGAAGCCTCTGTCTCACCACAATTCCTACACCATTTCTAGCCTGTCCACCACCTGAGTAGTAGAGTCTGGATCCCAAGCCAAGTGGCTTTGTTGCCCTGCCCTTCCATCTCATCTCTTGGATACATAGGATGTCCAGCCTCCTCCATATCATCATGTCATCCACTTCTAAGCTGCATCCTGTCAGTGAACCTACATTAAGCGTAGCAATTCTCAGTTCATGTTTGGCAGGTTGGTTGGTTTTATGTCCAGCTTTCACTCAACAGAGCTATCCCAGGTAACCCAGGCTGGGCAACTAGACACTGGCCAGCCAGTAGCCTATTGACCCAAGGCTGCTGGGCTTTTTTATGGCAGGCACACACTGGCCAATAGGGGCACATATACCCCTCTCACCATTAGCATGGGTTCCTGGCATGGGTCAGAGAGTAGGCCAGGTCCTCAACCCGCTTATCACCGGTAACTACCCATGCCCATTTTTTGGTGACAGTCAACATGACCGAATCACCTAGAGCCATATTTTACACCATTGAGTGGCTAGCCCTGCTACAGCGTGCAGTTTGTGATCCGTGTTCTCCTATCTTGAGGATACTGCGCACCACAATAGATGCCCAAAGCGGTTGGTCTTTTTACAACTCTTCCCCCCATTGGGCACCTGTGCTGCTGCCCACAGCTCCATTTATTGGTGAGATGGAAACACTCAGCATGTTTTTCAAACATGGGAGAAACCCCAGGGAGACACAGAGAGAACATGCAAACTCCAAACAGGCATTAGTTGGAGGTCAGGGTCAAACCTTGTACCTTGTGCATTGGAGGCGAAGACCTTAACCACTAAGCCATCTGGTCATGACTTCAAACTACCACAATATGCCCAAATCAGCTTTCTTGAGACCTTGTCATGTGCTTTCTCCAAGTCTAGGAATGCCCAGTTGGACTCTTTTTTCATCTCTAGATTCTTCTTAACTATCTGTCTCACTGCAAACATCGGGCCATCCTCTCCAGAACCTTCATGCAATGAGACAGCGGTTTGATACCTTTTTACTTCCCACAGTTTGGATGCTTCCTTTGTTCTCGTACACTGGCATGAGTATGCTTATTCTCCAGTTATTTGGGATACGCGTCTCTCTCAACACTGCTATGAGTATCCTTGGAAGCCATTTCTCCCCTATCTCACCCCTTAAGTTTATCATATCTGCTGTGACCTCATCTGAGCCTGATGCTTTCCCAGACTTTTCTTATTTTTTCTAGGGTGGGCTCCTCATCTTCTCTCATTGTAGGCTGTGTCTTGGGCAACATAGCTTCTGTGGGATTTTCTTTATTCAGAAGCTGTTGAAGCTCTCCTTTCATCTGCCTTTGATGCCCTGTGGACTGGTGAGCAGGTTGTTGCTGGCATCTCTTATGAAGGGTTCTGACAATCTTTTTATTTTTCTGTCTTTGCCTTGCAACCTGATATTGTTTCTTTTTGCCACACAGTGAGTCACTTTTCAGAAGCTGGTAGAGTGCCTCCAATGCCCTGTTCTCTGCTATTGCAACTCCTTTTTTAGCTTTTTTGTTAGTCAACCAACATTCCTTCCTAGCTTTGTCTGTCTTTTCTATCTCACATTTTTCCTGCACTTCTTTCTTTTTATGACTTCCTGGAGTTCTGCATTCCACCACCAGTTTTCCTTATGTACCTTATTTCCAAACCTGGCTTGGCCACATATCTATTCTATAGTTCTCACATATGCTGTTTTGAGGGGCAGCCATTCTTCTTCAATTCCACCTATTTCCTCCTCTTCATGGGGTGCTAGAGCCCTAAGTAATTCTTTGAACTGTTGTAGTTTATCTTCAGTCAACTTCCAGGTCTTCAGCCTGGCCTCTGTTGACCTTGGAGCCTTCTCTGACCATTGCTTGCAGCTGATTGTCACAATCAGCAGTTTATGCTGTGGGCTGACTGTTTCACTGAGGATGACTTTGCAATCCTTGATTGTACCCTAGTGCCCTTTCCTTACTAGGAGAAGTCTACCTGAGTTGCCTATTGGCCACTCTTGTATGAGATCTTGTGACTATCTCTCTTTCTGAGCCATATATTGGCCACTATCAAGCCATTTTGCCAGACAGAAGTCTTAAATGACCTCTCCTTTTTTATTCCTGTTGGCCCACCCATGTAGAGCCAGGCAGTCTACACTAGAGCCATATTTTACACTGTCGACTAGTCTTGCCACGATGCACATTCTATGATCAATGTTCTCCGATCTTGAGGACACTGCACACCACAGTAGATGCCCAAAGCTGCTGGTCTACACAAATCTTCCCTCATAGGGTACCATGTAGATTCAGTTTTGTTGCCCATAGCTCCATTCATTGGTGAGTTTGAGATGGAAACACTCAGCATGTTTTCCAGAGGTGAGAGGAGCCCCATAGAGACAAAATGCAAACTTCAAACAGGCATTGGCCACAGGTCAGGATTGTACCTTGTACATTGGAGGCAAAGAACTTAACCATTATGCCAACTTACTGCAATAAAAATATCCCTGTGAGTTATCTGAGGATCTTAGAAGTCATTCCATCCATATTAGAGCATTTGTTCACTTTTAGGATGAGGAGATCTTCTTCCTCTTTGTCATAGACTGTCTTTCTATTGCTTCATAAATCCCTATTATTCTTTGTTTTACGTCTCACACAGGAATCCTGCTGTTTATCTTTATAAAAATATATCTGAAGTATTAATTTAGAATTTCTGTTTAGCACTTACACAATCTTCTTTTCCTTCACTAAATAATTAATTTTTCCTTTTTCTGAACTACTCTTTCCTGCATAGAAATAAAAAAAAGTTTTTTCTATCTTTATTTAGATTGGTAGATTATTGTATTTCTCTCCTTATTGCCTGCTATTCCTTGGTCTGCCTTTTTATTGCTTTATCACAGACACCTCTACAGTCTTTATCTTTTTCATTCCACTTGTTGCTTAGTGTTGCCTTCTTCTTAAATTCCTCCTACACTGACCCTTCAGCCACCTCCTGCTTCTGTTAGGCTTTTGCAGCCTAACTTTTTTTTCAGTTCTCTACCACATTTTATTGTTTATGATCTCCCAAAGTTCATTTACCTATTCAAGTGTTCTCTAGTCACTAATATTGTGTTTCACTATAGACTATCTTAGTATAGTTCACCTCTCTGCTGTCCCCTAACATCATTTTAGCCCCAAACCCTAACATCATTCATTTTTGCACTATGCCAGACAATGGTCACTTTTGGCAAGGAATGCGTTTATCTCTCTCTTCTTCTGTCTTATACAGAGCAATGCTGAGGAACTTGGCTTGTTATTTTCTCTGACCCACTGTGCAGATTCCTCTTTTGCCACTGCCTCACCATCTCATTTTAATTTCCCATTTATAGTGCATTCCTCTTCCTCCTTTTTGGGGTACTAAATATATTCTGTTTCCTCCATTTCCTTGTTTGTCATATTGAGTAGTCTGTAGACTGCAATGATATGAACTGTTCACAATATACCTCTTTCTCAAGTTTCTTAAATCTACCCCTTCTCCTGGTGTATAATGCTACACTTCCCAAGTTTCTTACACCCTTTCCCCATGACTCACTCTGTATAATTGGACCACTATATCCTGGTCTTTGTTATTTACTCATGTTATCCATGATCACCACTGTGTCTACTTCTTATATCACCCAATTGCTCGTTCTTTTCTTCCTTTACGTCTTCCTTTGCGTCTCATAACTTTGAAACCATTCTTCCTCCTCATTTCTTTAACCTTCATGGCCTGTCACTCATTCCTTAGCCCCTCCTTCTTCACTTACTTAATTCTCCTTCTAAGGCTGCCTCAGAGTTCCACTGCACTTCACGGTGAAAACACATGACAAAGATCACTTAGAGTTCCACTGAGTTTTACGGGGAAAACACATGACACAGATCGTTAAACATTTGGAAGGCTTATTTACAGAGACACTCCGGCATTATATGCATTTTGCATCACATTGATTAAGTCTGTTTGAAAGTCATTTGCATCAAGAAAATAACTCCCGGAAAAAACAACCAATACTTTTCAAATTTCCTATCACAATATATTATTTTCTTCATTATCATGCAAAACGATGCAGCATCTACAAAAACTGCTTTTGCAGAAAATTTTGGGCAAGGACATGTCTAGCAAGTCCTGTTTTTGACATCCCATGTACATCCTCTTTTAAATATTAGCATATTAGCTATATGTTCTACACAGCAAAAAAAAAAAAAAGGCAACATAAATGATTAAACAGATTTGGGTTTCAAATGCAACCAATCAAGCACAGCATCTGATTTTTATAATCTGTAGCTAAATTCTGTATTTGGTGGAAACTTCATTTTTTGGGGGGAGGGACGGTTGGGAATTTAGTCTTGGCTCTTTAATGGTCTCCTGGACTGCATGCCTAGTAACTTTGTACGGACATATTAACCTTATTTTGTTTGCTAGTGAAATCTATATTCTTGAGGACAATATGGTTTAAAGTTTTTCTCTCTCACATGTATGTACCTGTGAAAAGTGAAATCTCCACATTTCTTATACAGAATGTAATTTAAAATTATAAAAGATTGCAATAACTTATGTTTGCTTATTTCTTATACATGTAGCTATAGATAAGAGTACCTAACAATAGGATTAACCTGCATTTAACAAATGGCACAAAGAGAAAATAAGTTTAGGCAGAAAGCAAAAGAAATAAAGTTTTATTTTCACAGAACTTCCTAACACTAGACATCAACAAGGTCAGGATTCTGAGCAGATCAGCTAAAAGCTGCAGGCAGGTTTAATGTTATGAATACTGAAAAAGCAATCAGGCTGTGCTTAGAATGACCTCAGAGATCAATAGGGCCTTGTGGGCAAGTCTTTGCTACACAAATGCTGTAAAGAGAACCTTATGTTTCACTCTTACCCTTAGGGTCACAAGCGATAATGCAATTAGTAAAAATGAATATCCATAAGTCCTGGGTGGTACAACTTGGCTTAATGTGGATTAAGTCCAAATTTCTGTAGTTACACATGAATACATTGCACTAAAATCTATACCCCACACCCACCACCACAGAATGGTGAAGTCTTATTATGTACATGAAATTTGACTTTACAGCATTCTGTGTGTGTGTGTGTGTGTGTGTGTGTGTGTGTGTGTGTGTGTGTGTGTGTGTGTGTGTGTGTGTGTGTGTGTGTAATTCATACAGCTAAACCAACTCTTTACTTAAATCTGGACCAAAAACAGTATTGTTTGGAATAGATTTCAATTATAACTGAAGCAGAAATCTTTCTGTGGTACAGAGATCTCAGGAAGCCCATGGGGAAATGCTCCCCCATTGAGAGCTAATAAACTTGACATCCAGTGCCTCTCTAGTCTGCACTTTTATTTTATTATAAGGTTTCATGCTCTCACCCGTGTTCCTAATAAATAATACAGAAAAGTAAGTACTATGCCTTGGACTAATGTAGAACTGCAGTATAAATGTGTAAGGTCTGGAAATACTTCTCTTCCTGATGCTTCCTCTGTAAAGTTATTGAAACCTATAAAAATAGCATGTAGCTCTCAGATTGCCTTAACATGGATGCAAAGCTATGCAAAATTCTGGAGTGCTGTTTTAATAAAGTTGTACTCATCATAAAAGTTACTATATTATTAATTTCATGAAAGTCGTATTTCATAGTGTTAGTTTCAACTTATTTTCTTTCTTTTCCAAGTCTTCTGTTTGGTATATTAGGTTGGATTTGAAGCTTTGGTGGTAATATTTTAAAAGCCAAATATTTTCATATGAGTATGGTATCCTGTGTAACTTCCTGAGGAAGGAATGTTTTTGGTTTGTGAAAAGTATAAGCCCATTATTCTGATACCGTAAGTAGCATTCCTCCATCTTCTGCATCTCACTGAAAACAATATACTTGGTAATGTATCTTCCCAAGGACACTGGAGATTTTACTCTACATGCACAAAATTGTGATTAGAAAATCATGAATCAATAGTTGCCCTTCTGCTTAACATAATCTTGTGTAAAGTCTCTGTTACTCAAAGAAAATACTTGACTTTTAAAAAAAATGGGTCAAACAGTCACAGTTCTGTTTTCTTAGATGAATACTGACATGAGAATAATTTTCAAAACATATTGCTCAGACTAGTACACTTCTACACCTCAAATAATTTACAGAACAAACAACACCTCTTGGCAATACCACAATATATCAGCCTCTAGGTTTACCTCTACAGCACAATTAGAACAAAAGTTTCTCAGTACCGCATTGTGTACGGACTGGACAATGAATCATTTCACAGTACCTCATTGCGTACGGACTGGGCAATGAATAATTTTCCAGTACCTAAATGTGTATGGACTGGACAATGAATCATTTCCTAGTACCTCATTGTGTACGGACTGGACAATGTATCGATTCCCAGTACCTCATTGTTTACAGAATGGAGAAGGTACTAGTGTTTGCCTATATCTCATTGTGTACAGACTAGACAAGGTACCAAATGGCTAGTTTCAACTCGCTGACATTGTTTTCCATAGGAAACTGCTGGTGTGGTTTCAATGTGTGTGAGTTTGTGTGTGTGTGTGTGTGTGTGTGTGTGTGTGTGTGTGTGTGTGTGTGTGTGTGTGTGTGTGTGTGTGTGTGTGTGTGTGTGTGTGCACGTGTGTGTATGTGTGTGTGTGTGTGTGTGTGTATTAGTAGTTATTCCCCTTTTGAGGGTTTTCCCTATTTTCATGTAAGTTGGAAAACTTCAAGAAGGTTGATGTGTAGTAATGAAAACTGCAAAAAAAATGCTTATTTTAAATTTGTGTTAATGAGTAGTGTATTATGGCTGCTTCCTAGTCAAATTATGCTTTGGGAAGTCATAGTGGGGCATAAAACACATATGCAGAAAGAAAAATGTTAAATACCTGATTTAAAATAAATGTCCAGAGCAGTATACATGTCTTTTTGTCTGTACCAGACATTTCTGCTAATATAATTCATCTCTTGGTCACGTCTGACCATTTATAAAACTCTTAACATTGACTCACATCTTTAATAAACCATAAACAGTACTTGAGAGCTGTAGAAATTGTGGAGGAGGTTACAAGTGCTTAAATTTGTACTAGATAGTACATAAGAAAACAGTAGTGCTGCAGGAAAAATTCTGTCTTTACTTTTGTATACCCTTTATAAACACATAATTTGAGTTTCTGAAAAAATTGCTGATAATTCTTAATTGAAATAGTTTAGATCTAGTTCTTCAGGTTTTGTTGTGTGTGCTAGTAAAGAGTCTCTGCTGTGATAGGAATCACTTTTTTTGGCCGTTGTTCTGTCTTACATCATTCAAGGGTGTAATGATGCCAATATTCAAACAGCCTGTATGAAATTTTCTTTACTTTTTCTTTAGATCTGGAGCTTAAAATACATTCACTGCTTTATTCCACATCCTGTTTGGTTTTCCTGTCATCCTTGCTGCTCCTGTTATTTTTTTAATCCGGTACTGAATGAAGGAATTATAGATAGCAGTAGAACTCTTATACTGCAAAAACATGTGCTTGTCCCACCACCATTTTAGTAACTATATATTTCCTTGTATTCTCCATAATCTCTTTCCAGCTGATTCCTAGATGCATGGCTGTCAATGATCCATTAATCAAGCAAAATAGTTTCTAACAATCTGCACTTTTTAAAATCTATCATAGGTTCATACGTGTGTAATAGGCTAATGGCCCTGGAGCCTTTACAAGCCTAGCCCATAGGATTACCTTGGCATCGTGTCAGCCGACCTTAGTTCCCAGTGCCTCAGTCAAGTAGAGCCACTGGAGTGATCCCTGGGGTGAATTTTCTATTTCCCATCCACTCATCAAGATCTCTCTTGAAGACGGCCAGTGAGGCGCTCCGCTTGACATGTATGGGAAGTCTATTCCATAGCATGGGCAGTCTCTGGGTTATGAACCTGTCCCTCCAGCTTGTTCTGTTGATTGTGTTAATGAGTTTGAGGTCTCTGGAGCGTGTAGTGTAGAGTGATTGGGATTTCTTTAGATGCAGCATTTCTAACAAAGCTGGGTCGGACATGGCTTTGTAAGTCAAGCAGAGATTGCCTCTAAGTTGACGATATGAGACAGATAATAGTTGGAGTTTTTTGAGTCTGTCCATATAGGGCAAGTGTTTAAGGCCTAAGATCCTCTTTGTGAAGTATTTTTGCAACCTCTCCAGTTGTTGTAGGTGGCTAGTGAGGTACATGCCAAATGGGGCATTGTACTTGATGATTGGCCTAATAAGGTAAGAGTAGAGGGAGACAATGACCTCTTTCTTCCTGGATGCAAAACCCTTAGTAATGAGATGTGCCACATATAAGGACTTTCTGACCACGGTAGCAATGTGTTAATCAAGTAAATATTCTACCCCTTCAGGAGTACGTTCATCTTCCTGAGACTCCACTGACACTAAGACTTCTCAGCTGGGCATTTTCAGTTAAGAGATACAAGCAAATAAATAAATACACATATGCACACAAAACACTCACATATACACACATATAAACAAACATGTCTTTATGTTCATAGCAGATTACAGTTCATGAAAGAGACAAGTGAAGTGTCTGACCTCATGTCCTAATTACCCTAGAGCATATTCAGACAGTAGGCAAAAGACAGCTGAGGTATTTAAACCACAGACTACAGGAAACTGCTCAGTAATATCATCAGATAGCCTTCATACCATTCATGGAATGAAATGTCACTCTCCAGCATGTAAGCAGGACACTCATCACTATACTAACAGGAAGGTATAAATACATGCATCAACACTAGTTTGCTTTTATTGCTTTGTTTTATGTTTGCTGGTTTTAGTTTTCTGCCTCCTACAGCTGCACATTTTGACCTTAGCTTATTATTCCCTAAGGGTAGCAAAATGTACTTAGAAAGTGAACCTCCAACATTTTACAATTTGCCTCTAATTTATTTAAATTTCTTTTCATGCCTTATCCAGCATTGTGCACCAGATTTGAGTTACTATGTTAATAACAGACATTTCCTTCAATATTGCTGCTTTCAGCAAAAGTAAAAAATGGTACTCCAATACCCTCCACTTGGCCTTAATGCAAGTATGAAGAATGAGAAGCTACCAGTCCTCTATTACCCTCCATTTGCCACTTAATGCAAGTATGAAGAATGATAATATACTGCTACTCCAATACCTTCCACTCGCCACTTAATGCAAGTATGAAGAATGATAATATATTGGTACTCCAGTACCATCCACTCACACCCTTAATGCAAGTATGACGAATGAGAAGCTACTGGTACTCCGATACCCTCCACTCTCCACTTAATGCAAGTATGAAGAATGATAAGATGCTTGAGTCTAAATATAAAGGAACAGAGAGGAAAAATATGATTATTATGGGAAAAACATGTAACCAACTCAGGTGTTTTAAAGGATGTCATCATTAAAGGTGGGTAAGGGAACAGACTGACAGAGGTACTTCAACTATTAGGTTCCAGCATTTCTTTTTGCTTACTTGTCATACCAGGAAAGTCAAAATCTTTGGTCTTGTTGTCTGTTGGAAAGTTAGTATGGGATCTAATTATTAATGATGATTACAGAAATGTGTACTTTGCTTTGAGTATAGAGAAGTAGCCAGGAAAGGAAACAGGAAAGACATATTAGTCTGTAAGAGGTAAAATTATGACAGAGATTTGCAGGATCATGAGTGGAGATTTGGGAAAGTCATAAGGCAGAAAGGAGGGGAGGAAGCTTGAAAAAAAATAATGGCTTTCCTTGCACTGCAGGAGGTATGGGTCTCTTCTTGAAATTGATTACATGTATAGATCTGCAATCATGGGGATGCATACATATCTGCTGACATCATGAGATCCAAAGATAGTGAAAGTTTTAAACTATGAGATGTAGATGTCTAAGATAACATCCTTGATTAATTTAGCAGAAATTTTTCGGTGTAAAGTGGGAATGGAAATCAAACCAAAAAAGAGGACATAAGTCAGAAAGCAACTGAATGCTCCAAAACAACAAAAGAAAGAATATAACAAAAATGATCAGATGATCGGTTGATAAAATGAAGTAAATTGGAAAATCCATAAATATAGTGGTAAAAAAGAGGACATAAGTCAGAAAGCAACTGAATGCTCCAAAACAACAAAAGAAAGAATATAACAAAAATGATCAGATGATCGGTTGATAAAATGAAGTAAATTGGAAAATCCATAAATATAGTGGTAAATACAGAGATCTCCTTGAACAACCTCATGTTGACCAAGATTTGATGCATGAATGGTTAAGTAGAGGTGAAGTACAACCAAAAGATGACAAGTTTGGCAGTTCAGGATAGTGAACTATGTACACATTGGTTCACAAAGTCCATTGAACATGTGGGAGAAATAGACAAATGCAGGTTCTGTAAAACAGAACTGGAAACAGTCACACATCTTGTTACTGGGTGTGATACACTCATGGCAGAAGGCCTGCATACTGAAAGAAAAATAATGTGGCTAGACTGTTGCACTGGAGACTGTGACAATAGTAGCACTGATCATTGAAACTGCTATACCCAGAAAGTATAGTGTCTTATGTACAGAGAAACACAAACTCATAAAACAACAGGATTTGCAGGCAACTACGAGAGCAATGTGTAGCAAAGATACCAAGACTGCTCCAATAGAAGCAGAATAAAAAGAATTGCAGTCATACGTAGATATGCTACTAATACATTTAACTCCATATGAATTACAAAAGGAGTCAATTATAGGCACATTGTGGGTGCTGAGAAGAGCACATTCAGCTAAAGCCTGGAACAATGCTAACTTCATGAACTTTAATTGTACCCTCACTTAGGAATGGGTTCTATTCCCTTCATGGTATTAGAAATCTAAAAGACTTGGAAAAATTAAAGTCACAGAAATTTAAGTGACAGACAGACTGTAATGAAAATCTTTTCAAAAGGGATATAGCATTTAGTGAACAAAACACTATACATTTTATAAACATATGGCTGCTAGTGTTCAATCACTGAACTGGAGAGTTGTACCAATACATGGCAGGACACATGGTACATGTGGCACAAGGCTTTGTGTACATTAAAGGAATGTACTACTGCAAGAAAGAGATGGCCACAGTATTTTTAGCTTAGTGCTGCAAAAGAACAAAAACTTTTCATCTGTTTCACGTGCCATCCCTAACTTATCACTTTTCATAATGGGCCCACTTGATGCAGTTGAACCTCATTCTGGGATGGAACACAGAGCAGATATGGGCAGAGAATGGGAATTCAGTACAGCCAAAAACAGCAGCAAGATGGCAAAGGCCAGTGCAAGCATGTCCACAAGTGGCCCATCAGATATGAGCCACAACCATAAAAAAACTTAGATAAGTAACACAAAAATAGTTTAAATAGCATTTGTATCAGAATGTGTGTGTGTGTGTGTGTGTGTGTGTGTGTGTGTGTGTGTGTGTGTGTGTGTGTGTGTGTGTGTGTGTGCGTGTCTGTGTATGTGTATGTGAGGGGGTGTGCATGTGTGTGTGTGTGTGTGTGTGTGTGTGTGTGTGTATGTGTGCGTGTGTGTGTATGTGAGGGGGTGTGCATGTGCATCTGTATATGTGTGTGTGTGTGTGTGTGTGTGTGTGTGTGTGTGTGTGTGTGTGTGTGTGTGTGTGTGTGTGTGAGAGAGAGCATATGTGTAATCCATTAAGTTGATATAACTGTGGTAAATGTTGATATTGTGCTAAGTTTTAATACCAGTTTTTGCAGTATTTGCAAAATGTTAGATTATAGCATTATAACATTTTTGCTAAGGTTGAAATGCAAAATTTATCATTACTAATTGAAAAGGGATTTAGTATGGATAGGTATTGAAGGAAACCAACATGCAAACTGTGTCTCCATTTTATTGTCCTCCATCATGTTTATGGATATTTTGTCTTAGTGTTACCATAAGTGCATTTGAATGTATGCACGTGTTTGTGTGTGCGTGTGTGAGTGTGTGTGTGTGTGCTTGTTTGCGTGTATTGGTGTGTATCGATATGTTTGTTCATGTGTTCACCTGAATGTGTATTGGTGTGTATCAGTATGTTTCTTTGAGTGTGCATGTGTGTGTGCATGCATTTGTGTGTGTGTGGGTGTGAGTCCGTGTGCACACATGTGCCTGTGTGTGTGTGTATTGGTGTGTATCAATATGTGTCTTTCAGTGTGTGTGTGTGTGTGTGTGTGTGTGTGTGTGTGTGTGTGTGTGTGTGTGTGTGTGTGTGTGTGTGTAGGACATTAACTATGGCACTGAATGTTAGCCAACAAGTGTTTGCTGTTCTTTGCTGTGTGGGCAATTCTATAGAAGACGTTGCAACAGCAGTCCTATCAATTTGTGCAGGGTTTTGACTTTCTTATGATGGTCTTCCTCATAGGCATGAAGGCTGCATGGGTATGATTTCCTAGCTGTTTTCTGCCTTGATGAGGCCTTCTGCTTCTGAGTGATCACTTGTCATCTAATCTGGGTGCTGTTCCCATCATTGCTGAAGATTTCAACCCCAGTTTGATGTTACAAAGTCGCAATGTATATTGAACAACAAAATCAAAAACCTCCTGAAGCCATAGGCTTTTATCGCAGATTCTGTCTCAATTATACAGCATTTTAACACTGTCCCAAATTTCAACAGATTTGGCAGATATTTCAAAATATGCATTGAACTCTGAGTAAAAAAAATGAAAGAAGTATTGAAGCAGTTCAGATGCACTAATAAGTTGTTGTTGTTGTGAAATTATAGCTTCTAAAGATTTATTATGAATGCATTTGTGAGTTAAAGTTCAGTCCTTTCTAATTGATCTAGAACTGCCTGAATGTTGTTGCAGTTTAACCAAGTTCTCCTCATAACATTTTGCTGTTGTTTCCATGGGGTCAGCCAGTGCCAGCATCTCTATGGTAGTCATGCTCTGAGGTTTAGTGCCAAATACGTTTGCCCCCAGTATCAGTGATCATAATGTCTCTGACATGAGTGGAAAGGGTTGCATTTTTGCCATATAGTTCTTTGCTCGAGTATTCTGAATCAGATGCCTGTCGACAGGTGTAGAATGACAGAGTCTCCTGGCTCCTGTGTATTATCTGTATCTGTCATTATCATGCCAGGCACATTACTTCATGCATTCTCCCTCAATATGGTTGTATTATTCCCAGCACTTCACTGTTAGCTGCAGGTTTCAAAGCATTCTGCAACATGAGAGACTGTCATCATTCATGACCAGTATCACACACCGAGTACAATGCTTCTGTATGGTAATGTAATGGCATACCACTCCCATCATTGATTGAGGCAGACACTACCTACATTCACATCTGTCTGTCTGTCTGTCTGTCTGTCTGGAGCAGCACCTGGTACAAAACAAATAGATAAAATTTAAGCAGATTTCATATTTTCTATACTTAGTTGTGCATCATAGGGGGCGGCCACGGTGGTGTAGTGGTTAGCGTTGCCACCTCATAGCAAGAGGTTCTCTGGTTCAATCCTCAACAGGAGTGGCTTCTGTGCGGAGTCTGCATGTCCTCCCTGTGGACACGTGGATTTCCTCTGGGTGCTCCGGTTTCCTCCCACATCCCAAAGACATGCTGTAGGTGGATTGGATACATTAAATTGGCCCTAGGTGTGAGTGCGTGCATGTGTGTGCCTTCTGTGGAAGGTTGGGCACAGGGCTGGCAACTTGACACCGTAAAACTCCATTGCCAATCATAAGCAGACAGTGATCCGCTGTGGCTACCCCTAACCGGGAAAAGCCGAAAGAAGAAGAAGAAGTTGTGCATCATAGGATGAATCACTCCTTCAGTGACATCATCAACATGACATATAGATCATACACTTGTGCTGTCAGCTGAAGTGTACCTGCCATCCATATCTTCAGCTTACTCCTAAGCAAACCTTGCACTATGACATCAGTATGACAATAATCTGTAAGACAGCCAGACCACATATTTATATTAGATGAAAAGCTTCATGATTACATTTTTTTCTAACATTCTGCCCTTAATTTAATATCTGTGATGAGGCAAGTCAAGTCTGTTCATGAGTGCGAACTTCATCAATGTAAATTAATCAGTTCTTAGATCGTGATAGAATCATGCATCAATAACCTATTACAAAATTAAAGTTCTCCAACAGGGTACTGATGTGCAGATATAACCTAGTAAAAAAGAAAAAGCAGTGCTTTCTCAGCAAAATATTAAGATGTCATAAAGGAATGACTGCAATTTCTTCACACTTTCTGAATGCAGCTGTCCTGTTTAGTCAGTGTTAAGTAAACAATAAGTAAATATAAAAGTAATCAAGTTGTATGTTTGTGTGTACATGTATGGGATAGAGATAGATATGAGAGAGAGTGAGTGAGTGAGTGAGTGAGTGAGTGAGTGAGTGAGTGAGTGAGTGAGTGAGTGAGTGAGTGAGTGAGTGAGTGAGTGAGTGAGTGAGTGAGTGATCCTCACTGCATAAGTCTTGGATCAAGAATTCTGGATAAAGCAAGCAACAAGACAAAGGCATTAAATCAGAGATACATTATAAATAAAACTAATTTTAAATTAGCACGTGTTTGCTCAAAAAAAAGTATGATGAATCTGTAATGTCTGACTTCATTAGCTGACTGCAGTCTTCACTAATTTACCAGAAAATCAAACATTTTGAAGGGATAGAGCCAAATGAAGTACAACTGAGAGGCATGGTGGTAGATTCCAATGTTCTGCACTGTGCATTTGTTTTTCATTCATTTAATCACAATAAGACATATTAGTAAACTCAGGCAAGAAAGTAGATGTGGTTGCTGTACTGATGTGTGTTTTGTTGTGTGTATGTGGGATAGGGGATGGGTCCAGTGTGGGCTTGTACTTCAGTTCATAGGTGTATCTGTCTGTCTGTCTGAGCCTACACATCTCTGTGTGTTTGAGTGTGTATGTGTGTGCAAGTGGATGTTAAACATTTAAATTCTGTGTGCTTAAATGGAAAATACCAACAACAATTACACATGCTACAGCAAGTGTGGAACAATAAACAGAGAAACTATTTTATACTGAAAATATAAAATGTATCTACTGCTAAAAAATTCAAAATACTTGAACAGAAAGTCCTTCATGTAAGAAATAATGCCTGCAAAATCAAGCATCAGAACTCCCCTTAGTTGTTTATTATTTCCCTGATAATGTCCACTCTTTCAGACATTATTACTTTCTTACTGTCTTCACAGAGTATATTTACAGATGTAACAATCCACTCATAAATGACTCAGTAGTTACAGCCACTACCACACCAAGGAGATTATTGAGGCTGGGCATTTGACCTTTTCGCTCTGCTACTTTGATAAGCATGCATACTTAATACATTACTCTAGATCCCGAAAGCAGGGTTTACACTGCTGTTTTGGTAAGGGATTTTATATACACCATTCCTTTCTTCCTACTCCCCAGTTTGGCACCTCCCTAGTTTGGCCATTTAGTGACTGCAGATGCATCCTTGAAGGACATAGTACAGTTTTGTACCTACCATAAATGTAGATGTCCCAAATGTAGATGTCCGAACAGGATAACATCTGCAGTCTACCTCCCTCCTCCCTCCTCCTAGGGTATTTGCCCACCTAATACTGGGCAACTTTTATGGTGTATTTGTTGTATTATATGTTATATATTACATTATTGCTTATTTTTTGTGTTTGCCTTTCTTTTTTTGCATTGGCAACATTTTAAAAATGTAAAAATCCGCTCAAGCAGAGGGCAATGGGCAAGGGGGCAAAAAACACTGAGGAAATGGGCGTGCCTTTATACCCGAACCAGAACCAGAGAGAGATTCCGCCGGGTGAGTGCACCACCAGCCGAGCCCAGACCACTTTGAATCCGGGCCGACGGATCAAGGGCTGCCTGACGAGGACAACCCCCATTTGTAAGGACTGCAGATGCTATCCTGTTCGGACATCTACATTTATGGTAGGTACAAAACTGTACTTTATTGCCACATCTGAAAGTGTTGTGTCTGCCTTGTTTCACACTCATCACACTCAAGCTAGGAATCTGCACAAGTAACTGTACTTTCTGTAAGTGCTACTTCTATTGTGAATGTGAAATAAATTAGACTGGCCAAAATAAAACACACCTCGCTGCAGAGCAGATCCAGCATCTCATCTCCCATCAATACACAGAATCTTCAGCAAGCACAGTGGCTTACATAGCTTCAACACTGCTAGTGTGCACAGTGCAGGAGTTCTCAATGTTTCACTCTGCTCAAGGAGTCATACTTCATGCTCCTTTTTTATGTTTTCTTGTTCATAAATGTGAGCAGAGATGTGGTTACACTCCCATGGCCCCTAATGAAATTCAGATCATCAGCCACCACTGTCCATCTCTAATCCCAGTCCTGCTGGCCACTGTCATATCCCACTAGTAGCACATCATCAGCTTTCGTGGCATGGAAAATGACATCATTCTCCTACTGTATTTCAATTCTTGTTACTTTTGTTGGAACACTTCTTCCACCTCTTTGCACTCACTTCCACACAAAATATAAACGTAGTACAAATAAATCTTAAAACAAAATACTAACTAAGGATTATACACTTCACTCCACAATGTGAACACTAAATTCTGACTGCCAAAAAATCTAAATGATTGCCAGGAGGTAAGTAAAGCAGAGTCTTCCTCTTAAACCAGATTTAAACTAGTAAATGTCACCTTTTGCCTACCAATTAGTTAATTTCCTACAGCTCAGGGATACAAATTACCCCTTTAGAAATAGCATTGATAATCAACTTATCACCCCCCCCCCATAAACTAGCTACAGCAGAAATAAACTTGTTCTATGCATGCTTCAACACCTGCAAAAAGAAATATGAAATATCTACCAAATTTCATACACTGCAACAAAGCTACTGAAAATGCTCAGTGCCTTGTTAATAATGATTAAACTTTCTTTATCATACCTACTCATAGGATCATAGGATATTACTATGCTATCGACCCAGAGGTCATTTTAAACCTAGCTGTTTCAACCCAATGTAATACCATAGAAGTGCTAGTCAATACCCAAGATTGCATTTAGTGACGATTGCCATATCCAGGGCTTTTAACAAACAGAACCTTGTAAAACGTGACCTACGCACTGCTTACCTTCCCCTGTTTTTTTATTTCTTTGTATTAAACTCCTGATTGTTTTCTTTATTCTGAAATTGTGTTTTGTATTGCATATAGTAATACAAAGCACAATTTCAGAATAAAGAAAATCATTAAATTTTTCTCTGTATTCTATGAAGTAATATGGTTTGTAGTGTATATCTTTCCAAAAGTCCAATGTAACTTTGCATGATTGTTCAAGCATTTTGTTGATCTGTATTTTATTTTAATCTGCATTTCTTCTTGATGTGTTGTTGCCCCCATTGCCTGAATGACTTGGGTCATGAGTGAAAAGGGTCCATGGACTGGTACACTCATCCAGTTAACAAATGTGAAATAAGTAATAAATAAAATCCTCCTTAGTGAAGTTTTCTTTACATTTACACATTACATGCATTACCTTATCTAAAACAGTCAAACATATATAGAATTACTATGCTAAGTTGGTATTATCATAAACCCAAAATGATACATAATTGATCTGCGTAACTCTGACAAATTATTTTTTTTTCAACAGAATACTTCAGTATCAGAGAAATAAAACCTCCCTTGCTACTTGGATGGATACCAATAAGAGTGAAAGGGAAGGTCTACAAGAGGGTAATGAGATCAGCTATGCTATATGGGTTGGAGACAGTGGCACTGACAAAAAGGCAGGAGTCAGAGCTGGACGTGGCAGAGTTAAAGATGCTAAGATTTGCACTGGGTGTGACGTGGGTGGACAGGATAAAGAAAAAGTATATTAGAGGGTCAGCCCAGTTTGGAAGGTTTGGATACAAAGCTAGAGAGGCAAGATTATGTTGGTTTGGGCATGTGCTGAGGAGGGATGCAGAGTATATTGGGAAAAAGATGCAAAGATGCTAAGGATGAAGCTACCAGGTAACAGGAAAAGAGGAAGGCCTAAGATAAGGTTTATGGATGTGGTGAGAGAGGACATGCAGGTGGTTGATGTGACAGAGCAAGATGCAGAGGACAAGAAGAAATGGAAACAGATGATAGACTGTGGCAACCCTTAATGGGAACAGCCGAAAGAAGAAGAAAAGGAATACTGTGGTGATACAGAGATCTGATAAGTGCAGATAAAAGGACAAGACATTGCTAAGTTATCATTTAGAATATATCATGTTTTTTCTTTATTAATTCTGCCCCAAAATGTCAGTCATCTATTGGGTATATTGCAATATCATATTTCTTTAGCATGTGCATCTCTGCCCTTGCAACCGGACATAAGTCTCTGCATGCAGGCTGGCATTATTTACTGTTGTTTCAAACAGCTGTGAGCTATGCAACATGAAGACATCAACCTGCACTTTTCTTCTGTAACCTGTGTTCCTGTTTTGCAGTTGACAAGTACCTGTGCATATCAGAACAGGAGCTAAGCACCTCGTCCATATCTTTCAGAACTGCTCTTCACACATGTTCCAGGCTATTTAAGGCATATCATTTACTGAGATCTGATTCAACATTCTTGGCACCCAGTGGTATATCACAGCCCTGTGTAAATGCTATCTGATCACTGACAACCAGATTATCTCTATGATGTGATTGTACATGTAAAGCCATTTTTAATGCTTCTGATCCTTGTGATTATCCAGTATATCTCCAATCACCCACTTGCCTATTTGTTGACCCAAATGAGAGTTATTGATAGCACATCCTTTATTTAATGTTGAGGGTAAGCAAAATGAGTTCTGCCATCATTTCTTGGGGAAGAATGTATCCTCTTTCTTAGCCCTGTTGTTCACTTTTGCCCATACTCCTTTACTCCCAGTGGGTTGGCATGTGAAGTGTATCCTTGAGAATGTGACTTGTCCTTCAATGTGTGATGTCTTGTTAATAGGAATACCCCCACACTTGAAGGAAAACACCTCTCTCAATTCCTCTCATGCACCCAGAATTCAAAATGGAGTCCTCTCTATGGACTTGTGCCCTTCAGTCCTCTTATTGGCTAATAAAGATCCGTTTCTTCATTCTTACCCTTCTCCACTTTAGCAGTTTGTCTAGGACTCAGTATGAACTTGAGACATCTGTGACATAATCATAGTCATATCCTTCCAAGCAATCAACCTAACTATGTCAATTAAGTTTAGATAAAATGTTGAACTGTACTTAGTAAACTATTTATCTTATCAAGCATACTGCTGTATTGGTAGCTGATGGTTGTCCAAACTTAACTGTACTTGCTTTCATCAAATGTTAATGTTGAAATTACTGCCAACTTACTTAATCTTCAACTTTGTGCAATTTTTGCTCTGTATTCATTTGCATGCATGCTCAGTAAGGATTGTTTTCTACTTATTTTGGATGCTTAATGATTTAGTCAGGTTCATGGTTCTAGACGATGTAAGGGCCAAGCCACCTATTTGCTTTTGGATATTTGCTTTCAGACATTATTTCTACATACTATTCTGTTTCCATATGTTTTCATTTCTTCATTAAGCAACCTCTTATAACAGATTGCATTAACATTTTTTGTATAGAATCATTGCACTAGTTGCATATACTGACTCTTATTGTTGCTCAGTTGTATTATTTTCATCAACTTATAGTATGGCTATTTTTGACTTTCTTATGAATAGAATGCATACTACCTTTTCTCATTTTTTTCCAGATGTTGTGTCATTCCAAAAAGAACATTCAGTTCCTTATTTCCTGACTCATTTTTTCATGATAGGCTTGCAATAATCTCACAGCTATATTCATTTGTATAGCGTACTATGATATCTAATTAGTAAGAAACTATTTAACTGCAAACTATGCAGAAAGTTGTAGACCTGCAATACTAGAAGCATTTGACAAGGACAAAAGCATGTTGTTTATCCATCTCACCTTGTGTCCATATCATTTTCGAATATATAGCACATGTCAGTACTGTGCATGGTTCTAAAAAGTAAAAATAAAACAAAATGTAATCTAATGCAGCCGTCTAAAATTGTGTAATTTGCACAAGCCTGTGCAGAAATCAGAGTAGAGGTTTCCCCAGTATGTACTTGAGTCCTTCGATTTTTTCTAAAAGCTGCTACTTCTCATGTTAGAAACTCAGTAGCCATTGCTGCTGCTAGTTATGTTAATATCCTTTTAGAAACACCTTAAGGAATCTAAATGCCTAACTAATTTTCAAATGCACAAATGAAGAAAAAAATAGAAGGAAGAGTGAGTCAGTTTAGTTATACATAGGATCATATTTAGCTGCTTACAGGTCAAATTATGTCATCAAAGATTAAAATGCCATTGTAAATTGAGAAGAAACTATATTAAGAGCTAGATGTTTATTTCTATCTGTTTGATAACTGAATAAGAGATTGGATCATTCTCATCTATCTTGCAGCCACAAGCCGGGCCACAAATGCAAAGGTAAGGTCATTTTTATGATGGAAATTGCCAGATGCCAATCTACCAATGTGTTGGAAGTTCTGAGAAAGCTGAAAG